>NC_134481.1:32772332-33060365 GCF_964194025.1 Convolutriloba macropyga | reverse complement strand
CTGTGAAACATGGAGAAGACGGTCAATATTCAAGCCACCAGCTTTGAAATAAAAAACTATCACTGTGAGATTCTCACATTCATGAATAAGTCTCACAAAAGGAGCACTAAAAACGCTTTAGGCTTCAAGGTCAAAGGTATTGTTCATATCCTAGTTTGTTGGCTGATATATGACTGACCAAATGTTGATAGGTTTCAGTAGAGTAAAATAGATTTTTAAAACAAAGCTCGGTCCTTGAACAATAATTACAAAAAAAATTGTCAAATTCAAAACAATTGCCAAATCAAAAACAATTGTCCATTCAACATATAATTGGTTGGCCTTTCATCTGGCGCTGGATAGAACAGGACATGCTGGACCCCAAAATCAGTATCCAGATCAGTGGTGTTCGAAAATAGTGAATTAGACTGTTAAAAAGATAATTACAACACCAAAAGGGCATCAAAAAAGCCAGAATTCATCTCATGATAAACGAACAATTTTTCTACAACAAAGATGCAACCTTACACCTAATTTTGCAAGCAAATTGAAAAATCTAGTTGACTCGCAAGTGGTGTTCATAACGCGAAATTAAGATAATTCCTCCCCATCCAAAAATCTTCCTTCGATAGAAACCTGAAATCCCACGTGGTCTATAAGATAAAATGTATTGGATGCGGATCCATCCTTGTTGGGCAGACAAGCCCGCATGTTACCACTTTGATATCAGAACATCGAAAGATAGATTCACCTTTGAGTCAGCATCCTGTTGAATGTGGTGGCTCCACGAATAACATTGAATGGATGCCTTTGGCAGAGTAGAGAAACCTGAGACCCTCGAAGCTAAATAAATCAGCAAGTTTAAGTGGGGACTAGACACACTCGATGAGTATATTGGACGGAAGCTCACGCTAAAGTTTTAGTTAAAGTCATAATTCTCATTTCAATTTTTGTGCATAAAAAACGTAGTTTGCAAAACCCGCACAAGAGGGATACTTAGGGTTAGGGCAGACTTTTAATTGCCCTAGCAAATCAAAACATGGCGAATATCTAAAAATCCGGAAAAGGAACGTCATCAAGGAAATTGATAAGAAATGCAAATAGGAAGCGGTAAATAGGCTAAAAATAGTGTTTATGGAAAATGTTCAAAATAATTTCAGGGATAAGTCCTAGAATTGTTTGGTGTTAGACCATTGTAAATACACATTCATTTCAACAATTTGTGGATCAATTTTAAGCAGACGATGAATAGATTTAATTTATAAACTAATTTCTTCTAGATCAAAAATTTTTGAATTTCATTTATAGAATGAACGTTTTGAGTTTTGCATTCATCGTCAAATTCACTTAATACTGATTTGCAATCAAATTAAATTATTTCCAAACATATATAAATGTCATTGACTATACCTATCGAACTCTACAAATTCAGTTAGAGTAACAACGAGCGGTTGAAATTATGTACAGTTAATTTACATTCAAAAAATTTTATTTACTTTAATACACCAAAAAATTTAAATCATTATTTCGCAATTTTTGAAATTCTCAGGTATTTTGTTTTCATTACCTCAAAAACAGTTTTTAATCTCGTTTCTCTGTTGTTATCCTTCAGTTGTCGGGATTGCAAAAATGACATATCAGTATTCACTGGGTTAATTTACGACGTTGATACAACAAATAATTCGTGTGGACTAGCTTGAGGGTTTCATTTAATCATTGAACTGCAATCCTTCCATCCAAGCTAAACACTCATTTTAATCTTTAAAATAGCAATTTCTTCTTCTATCGAACTACTTACTAATTCAAATTCTTTGTGTTTTAACAGTTACCACACTTGACTCATTAGAGTTAATAATACATTTCACGCGGCTACTTTATCACTAAATGCTTGTTTTAGAAACAAAAAGCATTTAGATATTAAACAGAAGAAAAAAGAATTCAAGAAAAATAGAATTAGAAAAATTAAAACCAACAGAGCACAAGCGGCCATCGAACAAGTTTTTTAATTTCCGAACGAGACTTTCTCATTCTATCGATTGGTGGTGAGGACACATCTTGGATATTGTAATCAAAATTGCTTTCCGTATAGAAAGAAGCATCAAGTAACGATACAAAACAACGAAGGGCAGCTAGCATTACTTGAATATCGGCGGATACAAGCTGTGGTGACCGATAGTCCATTAATTTAACAAATTCCACCAAGGTTTACAACCAGTTTTTTAGTTGTTGAGATTACGCTAGCAAATCATATTAACCCAAAGCAGCGAAATCGCAATTGGAAATTGAAAATGTCCTTGCATTAAGAAAATTCTAGGCCTGGATGAACTGTAAGAACAAAATTAACAATGTAAACAAATTTATGAATAATTTAGACCAACAACTGAGGAAGAATATATGTTTCTCAAACTTCTGGTTCTGATAAAATTATCATTGCAGTATAACTATAACACTAAGAGCACCAAAGGTGGGCCCACGCGAGACTTTGAGTTCTTTATTGGGATAATCTGTTGACGACAAGACTTGTAACAAAAATTTACCCTAGCTATTTCCTTCGTTGGCTAAAAAATGTTCTTCAAATACTCCATCATTTTATTCATTTTTCGTGAATTGCATTTGTTTATACAGCTGGGAAGTAACCCTTTGTCCAAAATTAAGTTGTATATTCGAGTGACCCTTTATTAAGTTGTTTTTTAGAAACCGTTTGTTATCGTTTTCGATTTTCTTTTTATAGTTCCTATAGTGACCGTTCCAGTTGCAGTAGTCTCTCTGAACAAAATACACTAAAACAACGATAAATGACATTTTTTTATTGAATTTGTATTAAAATTCAAAATTTCTATCGTATAAAGGTTGTAAACATCAATGATGTGGTCTTATTTAAGAAATTGCACATATGGAAGTCCTCTTTTGGGTAAATTTTATTATCGGCAAAAACCGTTTTAGGAACATGTATATGGGTCGTAGCATATTTTTGGAAGAACATCCACACATGAGCGGCTCATTTTTCATCTCGGGCTTTATTTAAACGTTGTTGTATTATTAGGAATATATTTTTTGGCACAATATCTTGTAGTCTTATAACAACAGAAATGTTACGAGTCAACTTTAATAAGTAGATATTTTATGTTATATCCAATATTTAATTTTATATCAACGTGTATGTCTAAGTAATTGAAACTTCTAAAGATCTCAATGGGTTGATCCTGTAGGAATAAATTACAACCATCTGACCTATTAAAATAGATTGCTTGCGGTTTTTAACTTTCAATATAACTCGTTTATTGGTTAACCAGGCAGGAATGCAATTCAATTAGTCAATCAACTCAGGTTTGTTTCTTGACTTCCTTTGCTGAGGCGGTTTGTACCATCAGCAAAAACATAGAAACTCAAATTTCTATATTTTATGGTAGTCAAAGATGTGAAATATGAAAACTGATGGACCATGTTTTGGAACCCTCTGGCACCCCGCAACTGATTGCCAAAGAATCAGACTTGATATTGTTATTGAAACCACTCTCTTCCTGTCAATCAGATAAGAACGAATCAAAACCAAAGCTACACAACCTACTTCATATGGTTCAAGTTTCTTTAATAGAATTACGTGGTTTCTAGCAGAGAATGTTTTCTTAAAGGCAAGCAGAACGCTGCTAAACTACATATATTCAGCTTCTACTTCAGCTCGTCTTTTTCAGTGATCTTTTCAAGTGCGTTGTTCAAGCGTGCCCCAGCGAGAACGAAAGCCAAACTGTTTATTATGTATGAGATTACATTGTGAGCTTGAGTCATATAATCTGTTGAAATAAATACTTTAGATTAATATACTGAGAACAGAGAGTATGGATATGGAACGATAGCTATCAAGCAATGCTCGGCCTCTGGATTTGTGAATCGGCGCTACCCTAGCAACCTTTAGACAATCGGGGAACACTCCATTTTATTAATTGATCTCCAGTCCTATATTTGTCCTGTTTTAAATCAATTTTTCGTTTGACCGATTTTTCCTCTAACCCATTTGACTTTTCGTCATCAAAAACGGGATAAACAGGTAGCGACCAACCTAAATTGAGTTCTCTTAGAGACTTTGAGCTCATTACTCTCTAAGCATGCGATTCAGGGAAACTGTTTTGAAGATTTATACTTATGTTGTGAAGAGAGGTTCCTAAAGGTTGATCTCCGAGGTATCTTGTCGTCCTGTTTTTTTTTCTCTACATTAATTGTCTTTTTTTGAGCTGTGACATTTTCAAAAAGTATGATTGTTTCATTTTACTTTGTTCTGTATTTTTTCCAGATATTTCGCTGGAATGTCAACTAAACCAAGGCGGTTTATGGTAGCTTTAAATGAAATGCTGAAACCGAAGTTGAATGAGAGCATTGCATTAAGCGGCGAGGAGCTTTTTGCTGTGAAACATGACATAAAAATGTTGACTTGCAAAGATTTGGGAATTTGCGAAAGCAAGCTGAGCGACGCTATCATATGGTTCAAGTACTTCATATGGTTCAAGTTTCTTAAATAGAATTACGTGGTTTTTAGTAGCGAATGCCTTCCTAAAGGCAAGCCGAACGCTGCTAAAATACATATCTTCAGCTCTTACGTCAGCTCGTTCTTTTTCAGTGATCTGATCAAGTGCGTTGTTCAAGTGTGCCCCAGCAAGAATGAAAATCGAACTGTTTATTGTGTGTTGAGATTATATTGTGAGCTAGAGTCATATAATCTGTTGAAATAAATACTTTCGAATATTTTACTGAGAACAGAAATTATTGATATGGAAATATAGTTATCAAGCACTGCTCGGCTTCTGGATTTGTGAATGGGTGCTACTCTAGCAACCTTTAGACAATCGGGGAACACTTCCTGTAGAAAGGTTTCTTTATATACTCAACAAGAAATCAGCAATTCTGTCTAGACTAGTTTTCAATTTAGCAGCTGATATTCAATCCAAGCCAATAGCTTTCCCCTTTTCTAAGTTGTGTATCAATAGGACAATTCCACTAACGGGTAAAGAAACGATGTTTTGATATTTGATTCAATTTCTGGGACATATTCCAAGCCATCATTTGTGTATTGCTTGAGGGTATCAGTTCCAATAGAAACTAACTTCTCATTAAACAGCTGCGCGACTTGCTTCTGATCGGTTATCCGTGAACCCATATCATGTTCAATGGTATAATCAGAACTAATTTTTGATTTTCCGGTAATGTTCAATAAACTGAAAAAATTACGTGGTTTATCCATAGCAAGCAAAAATTTATACCGTAATGTTTTTCTAGTATCATTCACAACTTTTTGTGCCTCTTTATGAGCCGTGGTGTAGCTTCGCTTGTTTATCCCTACTGGACACATATATTTTATATAACTTGTTTTTCTTTGTAATCAAGTTTTTTATTCTGTAGTCCCAAGGAGCTCTCCGTAGAGTAGGCTTTAGAAATGTGTAATTGTCGATCGTCCTTTTCCTGCAATCAACGAAAGCGGAGTATTGTTCACTGAGTTTCAGTCCAGAATCTAGGAAAGTAAGTCTGGTTTTCAAGTCTTTTAAGAACACTTGCTTCTTTTATTTTTCGAGAAGAAAAGTTTTTCTAATAAATTTTGTGTTTAGTGTGGTATTGAGTGCACATGGCAATTCAATAAACGTTGCGTGATGGTACGTGATTCATATATCAGTGACATCAGTTTTTAGAGATAGGAGTATATTATTTTGGATTATATTACCGACATTTTGTCTTTATCAACAGGCTGTCAAGGCGCGTGATGGACGCCACTTTTGACGAGCTTGGTCAAGAGGACAACCTGAAGACCAGAATAACAGAAACCAAAGCTCAAATCCTATTCTACTACTACTACTACTATAGTGCGGGCGCACTGTTCTTCCAATTCCATTGATCTTACCCCGTTTTATTAATTGATCTCCAACGAAGTTTGTAGCAATTATATTTGTCCTGTTTTAATGCAAACGAGGAAAAAACTTTTCTTCTCGAAAAATAAAAGAAGCAAGTGTTCTTAAAAGACTTGAAAACCAGACTTACTTTCCTAGATTCTGGACTGAAACTCAGTGAACAATACTCCGCTTTCGTTGATTGCCGGAAAAGGACGATTTGGAAAGGAACTGGAATGAGCCGAATCCTTGCACATGGACATTCATTTGTATCTGTGAAAACTGTCGTGCACATCCTAGAACCTAACAGCGGGAATAACATCCCAGTGGCATATCCACGAAGTCATGATAATAATAATAATAATAATAATAATGCAATGTTTCGTTTGACCGATTTTTTGTCTAACCCATTTGACTTTTCGTCCTCAAAAACGGGATAAACAGGTAGCAACCAACCTGAATTGAGTTCTCTTAGAGCCTTTCAGCTCACTACTCTCCAAGCATGCGATTCAGAGAAACTTTTGCAGACTGATACTTAGGTATCTTGTTTTCCCGTTTTTTCTTTACATTAACTGTCTTTTTATGAGCTCTGACATTTTCAAAAAGTATGATTGTTGCATTTAACTTTGTTCTGTATGTTTTTCAGATATGTCGCGGGCATGTCAACTAAACTAAGGCGGTTTATTGTAACTTTAAATGAAATACTGAAACCAAAGTTGAATGAGAGCATTGCATTAAGCGGCGATGAGCTTGTTGCTGTGAAACATGACATGAAAATGTTGACTTGCGAAGACTTGGGAATTTGCGAAAGCAAGCTGAGCGACGCTATGGGTGATTCAAGCAGGTATGAAAATTAATTTTGTCTGTCGGAGGTAGGGTTACAGAATATCTTCCGTACAGTTAAGAAACATTGAAGAAACGGAAAAAATCAATCGGATAAGTTTCTTTTGTACTGTTTATTTCTTTTTCTTCTTTTTGTACTGTTAATTACTTCACATCATGGTCAAAAATTTTTAACAGCACGGATCTTTCCCCGTTTGTAGCATATTAGTTGTATCAATTGCACTCTCCTTCCACGTGCCGTTTTTTACATAATGATTTACTATGTAATGGCACGTGCTTTGTAAGCGCGCGCGGGGGGTGAGTGTGCGCAAAAGCTCAACTCATAAAACAGTTGTAAATTATATGCAGATGGGTTTCAATCTAAGACTTGATTGGGTTCTAATCTTGCAAAAGTTTCATTTTTGTGACAGGATATTGGATTTAAATTCTGTTACATAAAATTGAGTCAATGTTTTTCTAGCAGAATAACTCTCGACCTCCGTTTGTTCTATTGTAGTTGTAATGGAACGAACGGAGTTATTTATTATAAAATTGAGTCAATTGCGGACGGGCGGATATGCGGACGATTTCAAACTCATCGGAACCGATCGCATTACTATAGGACTAGACCTCAGAAAGATTCTCAAGTGGTGCAACAACAACTTCATGGCCATAAACTTAGCGAAAACAAAGTACATCCAGTTTAGAGGAACTACATGTCTGAAAGTTGGAAATTTTCTGTTTGATAGCACACCATTCGTGAAAGACTTAGGTCTTATTGTATCAGAAAACCTCAACTGGTCAGAGCATCCAAAAAAGCGGGCAGAAAAGTCGTTGAAAGCACTTTATACCATCAAACGAAATTTAGTGAACACAACCTTAAGCAACAAGAAAAATACCTACAGAAGCTACATTGTGCCCATTCTCAGTTACTGTTCACAACTATGGAAACCAAGCAAATCGGGTCTAATTTTAACTGAAAAAGTGTAGAAGAAAGTAGTGACATGGATTTTTGGTTCGAAAACAAAGCAATCATACAAATAGTCTAGTGATTCTTAAGATTTTACCATTATCGCTTTATCAAGAGCTGCATGTTGTCCTATTGTTTGCTAATATAATGTCTGGAAAAGTTGATATTGACTGGCATAAATACGTTTCACTATCAGATATCGGAAACACAAGAGCGCAGACAACTCGAAATTTCCAGTGTCTCAATTTTTGTTTAAAAAAATGCGAGTCCGATTTTTGGATGCGAGCCTGTAATCTTGCCAATATAACGATTTTTTCAAAAGCGAAATTTCGGTTTAATGAGGATTGCAAGAATAAACTTTTGGATCTTTACTCTTTTACTTTTACAATAAATATGAGGAGAATATCTCATGTACATGGAGAATTGTTTGCGGAGGTACCAAAAGCAAAAAAGTGAAAAAACTCAATTTCTCTTAAACTACGAGCTTAGAACTGCTAAAACTGAGGGTCCCGGGATTATTATTATTATATGTTGTTGTTGGCTTTCAGCTCCTTGTCGAGGGGACTTGTTCCCTATTTGCCACATTGATACAATGTCGCGTTGTTCTGCATCGTTACAATCGCAAGCGATTTGCCACGTGCAGATGTTGGTTTCAGAAAATGTGCGCTTTGGCATGTTCTAAAAACCAATTTATTTCCTCCCCTCTCAGTGAGTCTCTTCGGTAGTTAGAATTTCAATGTCCACAGTCATTACTTTTAACCTCATGCAAAATCAGATCGGCGTTTTCGTCATCGACCAGTTGGATAAGATCGACAACGGTAGAATATTCAATAGCTTCAACTGATTGTTATAGCTGGTAACTTTGTTCCAGTGATGCATTGCACAATTTTTTTTCGAGAAGCTTGATTTCACTGAGGTTTTTTCTTGACGGTGACACAACTGTAGCCACGAAGAACTGGAAGTAGCAGCGATTTGTACAAACCAAGCTTAACTAGGTGTTTGGACGCGGCCAGTGGGAAGAGCGCTGAGTGTTTCGACGTCAACGCCGAGCACGAGCAAATGCCGAACCAGGAGGGGGTTTACAGGGTCCGGCAGTGGATCTAGCTTAAGGGACTCTGTAGGACGTGAAACTCTCGTCAACAAACCTTCGGGTGTAGCCCACCCCAAAGTTAAACCTCAGGCGATAAAACTCCTTCAAGAGAGCAGACAATTTCGCAGTGCTAGGAGATTCTATGGTGTATGGAGTCTTCCTAAGTGGCGGAATCGTCATGGGTTGTCCTGGGGTAGGCCTGGAGAGAATGGCTCGACGCTCCATACGGAACTACCTTCTAGATCGAGGAGTGACGAGTATTGCCATTCTTGGAGGGACCGGTGACCTTGTGACACGAGAGAGGTGTGTCACCCCAGTATGTGACATCAAACCCGGCCTGGAATATACCAGGATGAACCAAGATGCTGGGGCAAAAGTTGCTATGTGTTAAGTGCCTGGCAGGAGTCGCTTCAAAGAAGCAGTGAAAGCACAAAAAAATTTACTTACAAACGTGCAGAGAAATGAGTGCTCTTTTTTTAGACTACAGAAAGTTCACGTTTGTGGGAACGAGCGGAGACGGGCTGCACCCAGATCCTAACCACCTGCAAGTCCTAAACTGCAGAGCAAGAGATCCCACCAAATATGACATGTATACAACCAAGGCAACCAAGTAAGTATCTACGATCGATCGCAACCAAGGTAACCAAGCATCACGCACGAAACGAATACCCCCACTTGACGGTGTACAGACCTCCCAGCGAGGTGTAACGGAAGAGAAGAAGAGGAACCAAGTTTAACTACCAATTTCACGCCAGAGCGCAAATTCCTGCGTAGCTCGATTGACCTTGCAAATTCTGAAATTCACATGAGGTCTCTATGGGTCTTTGTTGACGGTAACTCATTGATTGCAGTCTTACTTTGCAGTCTATTACCCAATGATTTCAGCTCGGGTGGAGTGACTTGAAATTCAACCTGGACACATTTGTCTATGGCTATGTCCATTTTGTTTTGTCTCAGCACTTACTGTACTGCTTGTAGTAGATCATCTTAGATGTTCCAGAAGGCATTTCCTATGGACAGCAGTTTGCGATTGACTGTTAAAAGAGGCATCTGTGAAAACAAATGCTTCGGTGAGATCTTTGATGAAACTGCAGAATAGAAGAGGACTAAAAAAAGAGCCCTGGGAAACTCACTCGTCAGATCTGAAGCTTCAGCACACGTTCTGCCTTACGTGCTGTTTTTAGTCTAGGAGATAGTCAAGGAACTTTCAGCAGACAACCACCAACTCCAATTTTTGCAACTTTCCTCAAAAGTGAGGCACTCTATCAAAAGCTTAGGAAGAATTTGTGTCAAAAGGTACTACTTAGATCGCCGTCAAACACATCATAGGTCTGCTGTAAATATTTCCGGATGTCCAAACTAAATTTCCCTTTTTAAAGTCTTGCCGTTTGCAGAGGATTTTCACAAAATGTTTGAGACAAAAGTACTTACGTTTTCAAAGACTACTAATTATGTTCAGAAGCAAACAGGTCTGTAATTTTCAACGGGCTTGCGATCAATCTTTTTGTAATTTGAGATTACATTTGCAACTTTCTGCTCTTGGGAATCTTTCGCAGGCGTTTGATATTTTGAACGTCGTATTCAATGCAAAACTGGTATGTCGAGTTGATAGCTGCGGTAAAGCTGGTGGTATGCTGTTCGGCTACGGGACATGGTTACGTCCGGAGACGGTAAAATATCAGAGATATGTCTTTTGGAGACACAGAATTTGTCAAGGTTGCACTCTCATTCTGAATATTTTAATACGGAATACTGATTTTATATTAGACTGTGAAAGATTTCATTCAACATTTACATTTGATCACACAGCAAAGCTGAAAAGGTCAAATTGTCTGAATGACTTCTTCCACTCACTAACGGCCTTTGCGCGCGTGATGTCATTTCTCACTCTCTTTATCAAAAGATTTCTGCGTGATTAGATTTTGATCCCAAGTGACTGACCTCACTACATAAAAAGACTTTTAAAACTTAAGTTTAGTTTGAATTTGTTTAAGATCAAAGGAACTCATATGTGCAGTAAAGGGCCCTAATAAGAAGTTTCTGCGGGATGAATTTTAACAAGCTTTATTAATTTATCTCTGAATGTTTTTTACCTAGCTTTTTGAGCGGCGGCGATTTGTTTTTCAATTTAGATCTATCTCTGGTTCTATCTCTATTATACGGCACGCGGGTCTATTCTTCCGCAGCTATTCCGGCAATCTGCCGGCTATGTTGTTTTACTTAGTTCAAGAACTCCATGTTTGACTCCTGACTTACCTGGCCCTTTGTTTCAACTGAATGGATTTAAAATCTTTGTACTCATTGAATTGCGCTATGTAGTGGTTTCGGTCAATGTCAAAACATCAAAATCAAGAAAAACACGATAAACCGGTAAAGCCCGGTCTTGAAGTCATTAGGTTATCAAAGTTCCTTAGATCGATTAGCTGGCATGGGTATTAGGCTTAATAGCCTTCAGTTTAGAAGCTGAATTAAATAGAATTTTACAATCTAACTGAAACTGCACACCGAATTAGAACACTTTTTGATACAAACAAATCCTGTCAATTGTTATCTCTTTTTGGTTCAATCCTGATGTGCGTAAAACGCTCCAACGGCGGCTATTTTCGGCAGTTTGGCGGCTTTTTTTGTAAAGTTCAAATCTTGAAAATGATTGCACATCAGGACTTTAAAAATCTTAGAAAAAATCCTCGTTTCTTTTCCCCGTAGCATCTGGCTTAATTTTGTTTTAGAACAGACATATCATATCTGAAAGTATTTGAGAATGCTCCGACGTTTGACTTAGGAGTGTTTGCTCTGAAGAAAGGCTGCAAAATGCCAATTCACAATCATCTTGGCATGTACGGAGTGGTGAAAGTTCTCTTTGGTTCTGGACGCATTCAGTCCTACTCACAGTGCGATGATATGCTCCCCACAATAGGCAAACTCCTCGATGTGAATCTAGTTGATGACCGGGTGGTGTCAGTTAATGATGGGAGCAATATTGTTCATTTGGAGCCTCACTGTGGAAACATACATTCAATTTCATCAACGGAAGACTCGCCATTGGTTTTTATGGATCTATTGACACCTCCATACGACCATGTTACTTACACAATTTCCTACTTTGATCTGATATCGTGTGACCCTCATAGTAGTAAATGTAAATTAAAAGTGGTTCCCGAGCCTGCTGAGTTTACATGTGGACATTTGGAGTATTCTGTTGTTGCTAAAAATGATTTGTCTGAGTAACTTCTTTTAAAATTTGAACAATTAGCTTTTCTATCTGTTTTTTCTTGGCATCAGTCCTAAGGTATTGTGTTGGAGTAAAAGATTTAAAATGCATCACTTGACAGATCTTACCTTTTGATGTCCTTTCAAGTTTTTACGTTTTTGTGTTTATATGTATGCGATTTGTGTTAACAACTCGAGAACAAATGTTATTTATTGCATCCGAACGTTAGAGTTGTTAATTTGTACATAAAACATGTTCCCTATTTTTAGGGCAAAAACAAAGGTGACGTTATTAATTCGGGGAACCCCCCTTGCAAATGAATGTAGAAATTTGCGTACGAGATGATAGGAATGTCAAAAGAAAGCTGAATAGGTTGTCCGCGCAAGCTTGTGAAATAAATTATACTCTTGTCGAAAACGCAAAAATCACGCGAAAATCTGCATTTTTTATAAAATATTGTATTATTTTTGTTTGTCACATTTTAACTCAAATTCCTTAATTTCCGAGTGTGGTATTTTTTTAAACGTAAACTAAAGCGAGGTAATACAGAGCCAGAATGTGACGAAAAATTCAATTTTAAGCAAAGTTGTAGTAAAACTGTTAATTATCCCTCAATTTTCCGTGACTAAACGATTTTTATATGTTGCCACTTGAATGAGCTACGCGAGCGATTTAGTGTGCTCACACTAGAGTTTGCCCTCGGTCTAAGGTTCGTTCTGATTTATATAACGGGACATATTCTTGAGATAATACAATCGCAGTAGTAGTAGTAGTAGATAAGGATTTGAAGTTCTTCGGGGTTTAGCACCCATTCAGTTGTCAAAGTTTTTAGTTTCTGATTGGCGTTGCAGTTTCCACATTTGCATATAATGCGCCAGGTGCAATTGTTTTCCTCTGTGCAGCGATTACAGAGAGGAAAAGAATTAATTTTGGACACTATTTTTACAAACATTTCCCATATTTTGAATACTCTTCGAGCTCTAGGTTGTACAGAATTGTTTTTCGGTGAAAGAACGTCAGCCCCTAGTAATCGATTTTTGCTGATATGTGGTTCTCGGCTATGTTGACGGGTAGTACTTTCTTGAACACATTCTATGTTTGATAGTCCGGCGTCATATTGACCTTCTGCCGAAGCATTAAGGTTCAATAAGACATGCATTCCAATATAGACTGAGTGGGAGGAATTTTAAGTTAAAATTCGCTGTTTGAGTTCTGTTTTACTTTTGAAATCCATGTTGCAGAGAATTTTTACTTTCTTTCATATGCGACCTATTATGAAAATATGTCTGAGAGCATTAGGTGGTTACTTAAATAAGCGTTTAGCTTTGATTTTTGGTGACACTTTTGAGTAATGTTTCTTTTGAGATTGAGAAGTGCACTTAATCCCGTTTGTTTCCTGAATGAGTATTTTCCTTCCAAGAAAGGTTTGCTGAAACTTGGAGCCCATGGTCGCTTTGGGTTTTCTTTTGATCTAGCAGGTGGTGACCAATAGACTCCGTCTTGCTTCTCTTGACGTTTAAGAGGTGCGATTTGCGATAGCTATTTGACTTTGTTTAAATCAAATTGACAAATTTGAAGTTGCCATATCTGTATTACATTGCGTCTGTTATGAATTTGGTATGATCAGTAAAACGCTTTACCTCTTTTAATTGTTCGGGTAAGTTGATGAAAATGATGAAGAAGTGAGGTCCGACTATTGAACCCTGCGGGACGCTACTGATGACTTCTAGCAATCCAGATACTTCATTGTTAACTTTCTCATCGTTTGTGGTTCGTTAGATAAGACAAATTTAGCTCAACTAATTTTCCTCCTACGCCAATGTTATGAAGCTTTTGTATCAGAACGTTATGTGGTTTGTGTCAATATTGTTCTCATAGTGAAGATGCATGATACTGAGGTCTTGATTGTAGTACAGCGTTTCTAGAAGGAAAAGGAATTAAGCTATATTAATTATCACAGACATGCTGTCTTACGAGTTCGTGTATTTCGTTAAATATTATCCTCCAGAACTGTGGATATGCGTACTAAAAGAATTGTTTTGGTCGAGAACCAGGCATATCTAATTTGTTTGCCTTTAAAATTTAGGCTTATCTGTCTTGCTTTCCAATATGAGTGATAGTATTCCTTGCTGAGTTTTGCCTGGAATCAGAACGTGATCGGCTTCTTTTCATGTATATGCCATCACTTTTCATCAATTAGAAACCACCATTATCTCAATAGTTAACCGTGTTATTGTTTTAGAAACTGTCAGTTGCAATTTAATAGATTATTAACAGGTCTTGTTTAGATCTAGCAGATTTCGAGCTTTGAAATTGAGTGTTTTGCTTCTTTGGAGAAGCATCTGTTTTTGCCTGGTTGTCCTCGCTATCATTTAGAATGATAACACAAGTATAGCCCTAGCTCTCTCTCTCTCGCTCTCTCTCTCTCTTTCTCTTTTCGAGATGAAGGTGTCAAATACGTATAAACTTTCGATCTATTCTGTTGATCTGTTTCTGACTTTTTCATTAAATAATCTTTGTTTTAGCGGTCTTGGGAGAATTCAGTGCTGATATGAATTGGTCGGTCATTGTACTTAGACTTGTTTCAATCGGCTTGCCTGTTTGAGTACGAGATCTCTACTAAATGCGCTTGTAGTGTGGACTAATACGTTTGCAACCACTACACTTGGATTTAAATCTGTTTTTGGCAATAAACGCAACAAATTATATTTGTTGCCAACTTGCACAAGAAGTCAGTTTTTTTTGTTTGTTTGTTTTGCTTTTTTTGCTTTTAGGGACTAGCGTACTTTCATTGGGTTTTCAATGGTTTGCTTATTATTTAGTTCCTTTGTTTTCAGTTCCTTGTCTCAGTGTAACCTGACGGTCACTGTGAGTGAAGCAAAGAGTAGACAAGAAGTTTAGACAAGAAGTTTGTTTTTTAAACTCTGTAAACTGAAGGTCAGTGCGAGCAATTTCAAACACAAAAAATCTCCTTTATATTTGTTACCTGATTATCACTGTGAGAAAAGGCAAAGTAAACACTCTAGTTATCCACTGAAGGAACCGCAATTGCAATCTCTGGTACTATGGTAATCAACCCTTCCACCGTTTGCTTTGTCTACTTCTGGATCGTACAACTTGTAAAGGACGTTATCTTTAGGTTGTTTTTCAGGTTAGTGATTCAGTCGCAGTCAAGATGTACTCTCCAGTTTTTTTGGTACCGTATACTTTTAAGATAATTGTTTGAGCTGCAAAATATGCTTGAGACGTCCGTCTTGCTCAAGTTGATCGTTTAATGATTAAGCTCCTGTAAAGTTTTCATCTCGTGGAATATTCCCATAACGAACACTTTTTTGGGAACAATTGGTTATCTCGAACTAGCTTTTTCTGGTCTTTTGAATATTCTCATCAGCTGGAGAATAGTCAGTTCCGTTATTAATTGCTCGAAAACGAAATTTGTAACAATTGTTACAATTACAGATTTTTTTTGACTCCGGCTTGACCGATTTTTCGTCTGACCCATTTGACATTTCGTCCTTAAAAACGGAATAAACAGGCAGCGACCAGTGGGCTTTAAGTTTTATTAGAGGGCGTGAGCCGCGTTTGGTAGTCATTCAAGTCTTTAGTGTGCTGAAGCTACTGGGAAGGCCATAGTTTAAGGTTAAAATGTCATTTTTAGTTGTTTTTGAGCCAAAAGCGTTGCAGTTTCTGTTTTTTTTTGTCATTGTTCAAAATTTTGTTGGACCAGTCTAAAATTGAGTTTGGTTAATTTTGATAAAGGTCTTTTGCAGACCTAAGTGCTATTCATTTTAGGAGCTATTGGTTTTGGTACTCTAATCAAAAACACGCAAATTTATACTATATTTCACAGTTTTAGTTTTGAAAATTTGGCATTTCAGCAAGAAATTCCTCCTCTAGGATTTGATAATAGGTTATTGCATAGTTTCTAATGGTAATGGTATGTTTTTCAAGATGTTAATATAACGAATTAAGAAATTTATTTAAGTTATTTTGCATTATTTGAGTATTTTGAATATTGAACTTTTTTCCGGCACCGGGGCCCAGGGATCTCCACCAAGGTTTGATAATAAGCTGCTGCATAGTTTCTAGAGTTAATGGAATGGTTATAAATTTTAAATGACTTTAGCTATTTCTTTTAATAATTTTTTTTTCAATTTTATGGAAAATTATTATGTTCCAAGTTTATGGATCTTTGAGCCAGTAAAAGATTTTGTTAGAGATTTTTTGTTTTTTTTCTGAGTTTAACGATCATGACTGCCCAACGAAACTTTTTAGCTTTTGTATATGGGTTACAAGACACAACTCAAGAGACAAATTGTTTGAACAGTTTTTTCACTGCGAAGTCAAAATTTTTATTTTTGCACTTATCATTTTTTACTGTGATTTAATTACTAACAAGGCTAGATAACTAAAAGTTGCAAAGTCGAATCTCTTCATGGAAAATATTACTAGCTCTCTCTCTCTCTCTCTCTCTCTCTCTCTCTCTCTCTCTTTCTCTATTGGTTGGGATTCTTTCCTTCTCTTTCTTGTTCACGTTTTATCTCTCACTCTATCTCTTTCCTTAACTCGTTTGTTGATGCCGCAATCAGCTGCTGCTATTTGACGTGATGTCATCATCTATTACCCATTTACGCTGAATTAAAATGGAAACGTTTTATCATAAATGACTAAACTATCGTTTTTTTAAAGAAATCGTTTTTATTTACTCTCAAACAGAGTTTGAAGCATTTTTATTAATCCTAGTCTTTTTTATGCGAATTTTCGCTTACTCATTTTTCATGGCCCATAGAAAATGAATAATGATGTAGCGCCCATTGGGCATTAAGTTTTCTTAGAGCCCTTCAGCTCACCAGTCTCCAAGTATGCGATCCGCAAACTGTTTTGGTGACTTGTACTCAATGTTGTGAAGGGCGGTTTTTGGAAATTGATCCCTCCCCCACCCCCACATCATTCCCCCCTGAACATCATTCAGGCCGTAAGGGCACCGTGAAGCCAAAGGTAGCCCTCCCACCGTTGCCAACCCTGTGACCCCCCCCCCCCCCCCCCACCACCTTTGCAGTGCACCCCCCCCCCCCCCCCCCCGAGCTGCGCTCACCTCACGCCCCTTCAATCAAGCTAAAGCGAGCCTCACTAAATCGTGGCTGGCTACTGACGGAGCCAACCGCTCATCGGTCGTCTGAGAGCAATTCGCCCGACGTTAGTCGGTTATGTTATAAATTGTTACCGCTCAGAAAATGAACAATCATTGTATCCTTGGTTGGGATACATTTGTGCAAGTGTTAAATTTGGGCGCAAGGGAGAGAGAATATCGAAAATCCAAAATTCTAATCCACGAGCTTTTGAGTCGGCTACTGGTAGAAGGCGTGTAGGTGTATGATTGATTATATATCACATGTGTAACATACAAGTCTTGTTTTAAAAATCTTCCAATTGGAAGTCTCTAGTGCAAGGCCATTCTATCTTTGAAAAGACACTGTTTAATAGTATAATTAGCAGTCGAAACATCTGATATGGTTTAGTGGGATTTCTTCTGCCCTATTAGTATTGGTCAATTTAACGTTTGTTTTTTCTTATGGGTCGGCCAGAAAACTTCAACTGCATTTGAATTATCGAACACTTGCCTATACGTGTGCTGTGACTTGTCTATAGATGTGTTGTCACTTGACTGTAAGCAAATTCAGTCAATTTGAGTGCCTCCTGATTATAGCGGATGGTATTCTGCTTGGCTCACTGAATTGGCATTTGATTAATAGAGATAATCAGGCAGTATTCAGCCCAGGGTATAATTTCATCTGTCGCTAAAACTTTGAGGCAGAGAGCTTACTTTGAAAGATTAGAGATAGACTTGAAGAAGTAAAAGTCTGAAACTTTCTGTCCTATAGGGCGAAAACATTAGATTTTCATTTCTTCAAGTCTTAAGTTCAACCTTTCAAACTAAGAAATCCATTTTTGACACTTGAATCACTTAAATAATTGGTTGCTTTGCTATCGGAGACGTTTGGTTTATTTCAACTCCCGTATATTTTTAAGAAAACTGCTTTCACTAATTGTTCTCTTAGCTTCAATTTCAAATGAAACTCAACACTTTAGTACCCTTTGGTTCTCTAAATACGTTGGAACAAAATCTTGCAAAGCCTCATCCACAGCACTTGGTCGCCAGCGCCCCCTTGTCAGTGCACTAAGTCCGTCGGAGGGGGGGGGGGCTAAGATTTTGATCTAACATATGCTTAGAATCAATAGAAAAAGTCAGGTACCAAAATCTCGAGTCGGTTAGTTTGCAATTGCATAGAATTGCTTGGAGAAATATATTCAACAAGGCGGCTCATTAATGTGCGTTCGCACATGATGTTCCGACCCGCGCTCATCTACATTTTTGACTTAAATGTCTTTTGACCAACATTTTTGACAAAGAGATAATCAAACGACGAGATCTTTACAACGAGATCTGCCATTAAAAAGACAACGAGAAAAAAACAACAAAAAGATAGCAAAAAAAAACAAAACTCAATATCTAAAAAGCACTTAGTAACAACGTCAAATTACAATGAGACAAAACCCTAACGACATAGATTTTCTTTTTCCTAACTCAAACAGCAGATGGGATTTATCTTAATGAGAACCGGCAACAAGTCAACAAACAGAAGAAATATTGATGCTAAATTAAAAAATCAATCAACATTTGTTAAACCAAATAATTTCAAAAGTATTTACAATCATTAAAAATCATTAGCTTTTAGCAAAATAATTCTTGATAATTTTGTTAAAAAGTCAGAATGAAACCAATAGGTCCTGTCTTTGGTTAGACTAAGCCATAGGAACGGACTAAACATGTAGAAAAGCTCAAAAAAATACGAACAACAAATTACAATCATTGCGAAAACAAAAATTAGTGAAGCGATTAAAATCATTAGCTTTTATCTGAATATTAAGTCTTTTATTTCATTTTCTATCTGTACTAATTCAACTAAAAAGATGCTGAATGAACAAATAAGTTCAATTGGGCCACGTTTGCAAATCATTGGGATCTGTTATTACTCGATTGTGCTAAAGGAAGAGAAAAAGAAACACAAATACACCACTCACATAACTTTATGAAGACGCATATTGTCAAACAAACGAAACATCAGTAACGTTATGATATCAGTAAACATGTTAATTTTTAAAATACAAGGAATTTTACTGGACCTCTCAATGATGAGAATAAGTTACAAGTTGACGAAAAGAACAACAAACTGAAAAAATGAAAAAACCTGAAAAATCTTTTGTATCCTACAATTTAAGACTATTCGCTATAAACCGACTGCTTCGGGTAAAATCATTCATTCAATCGCCAATTACAAGCTTATGAGATCGGTCAGCATTTTATGGCTACCTAAAGAATGATAAAAAAAAGGCAAAAACAACAAATTTAAAAAAATGAGCGAGAGATATGTGGAAGCCATTAAAAAATGAACTTTCCAGTGAAAACTTTTCTACTTTGATTTAGTTTATTAACGACTATGGGATTTTTCTTCTTACCAATTTGACTCCACTAAATGCACAAACATGAAAAAATACATTAAAACCACGAAATTTTAGAGAAAACCCGAGGTCAGAACGCCATTAAATTCAATAGCTCTCAAAGGAAGCTAATAAATACGCCAGGTTACGCCTAGATGAGACGACAAAGACGTTCGTCATTCGCAGGTCATCAATATGACTTCACGATAAGTCATTGACTATGAAAACAACAACAACAAAAACAGGCAAACTTTATCCATGATCAATTGAAAATGTTCACTAAGCCAATGGGCGATATCAATATCAGGATAATGTGATAAGATTTCAAGAGGATCCAATATTACGAAAATATCCAAAAAAATTTTTGAAAAATTTTGAAATCTTGTTGCATTGAAGTCATTTAACAAATAGTTAGAAGATAAAACCTTTAGTCAGATTAATTTTGGTTGCAGTGGAACGGAAGAGGGTCCTGTCATTACTGAGACTGACTTACAATTCACGAAAACAAGTTTATGATATGTTAATGTTAAAAAAATTCGCGAAATATCATTTTTAAATCTTTAACAGCCATTAGCTGTCCAGTTAAAGCTCTAGATAGGTTCACTTAGTGCTAATTTCGGAAACTATTGCACTTTTTGTCAACGAGTGCAAGCCATAGGACTCCACAAATTTAGTAAAACCTCAATTAGAAAATCAAAATTTCATTTAAAATTACAAAAACTCGAGTCGAAGCCAAAAAAACACGATTGATTCCTTGAAAACTAAATTTTTGTTATTGTGCTTCATTAGACTGTAATTCAGGTTGTCACTAACGGAACCTCGATATGAAAAGTGACTGGTCTCTAGGTGACTTGAGAAAAATATTAAATTTCTAGGAAAAGAGCTCTCAAATAGAATTTGAATTTTTTTGATAGTACACTTTCCTATGAGACCAGAACTAGTCTTTTTTCACCTTTTGTGTATTAGGAATACAACATTAATTCCTTTTGTGGCGCGAAAGGTAATTTTGTAGCGTCCATTTGTCAGTGCACTAGTCCGTGGGCCATATAGAATTACGTTTTAACGTGCATAATGAACATAACGTGCATAGTTGATTTGAGGCCTTTCCGATTTGAAACGGAGCAGGACGGTAATCAAAAATTTAATGGTAGGAATTTTTAGACCACCTATTTAAGTCAAAATAGTTCTGCGTTTTTTCAGACAATCAATACTCAGATGCAAATAACGGTTTTTTTAAATAATAGTAAAGGCGGTAATAGAGGTAATGCATTGGAAAGGCGTGTATTTGCTCAAACGTGTACCTTAAACATTGTTTTATTTTGAGTAACTTTCTCTATAGAAAAAATATCAGAAATGTTTGTCAATGGGAAATAAAATGTTAGCAAAGCGGATGATTATTTATAGTGGTTTGATTCAGGAAGTGAAAGTCTAATTTATCCTAAACTTAGTGTCCTACAGGAAACTAAGCTTAGGACAAAAAATTAGACTTTCACTTCTTTAACTCAAAGTTCAAACTTTCAAACTAAGCTCTCAGCCTTTTAGTGACCAATAAAATTGTACCTTGGGTTCTCTAAGATGTCTATGGCTTTAGAAACCTAACTTTACTTTTGCCTTTTGATAACTTTCATTGAATTTCCGATTTAATTCTTGGAACCAAGCAGAGATTGATGATATTTTTAAAATTCCCTTAAAAGACGTAAAAACTTTTTGCCCATTAACCATTCTATTGCTTTATATCTTAATTCTGTGCTATCATTAAAAAGTGTTCCTAGACCGCCACTTAATTACCATCCGTCAGCGTAGCCAACTATTTTTTTGCGCTAACAAGTTAGATTAAATCTGTTCTGCCACCCTCCAATCTCCGTTATAACCCCATCACAGTACAAGTTATGATCTGTTACATAGCAGTTTTTATGTAAAAAATAGAACGTGCGCTTAGGGGGAAGTAA
Source organism: Convolutriloba macropyga (assembly GCF_964194025.1). Lineage (NCBI taxonomy): Eukaryota > Metazoa > Xenacoelomorpha > Acoela > Convolutidae > Convolutriloba > Convolutriloba macropyga. Next base: position 33,038,974 of record NC_134481.1, on the reverse strand, counting down.
AATTAAATTAAATGTCAAGGGGCTGGGAGGTCCAACTTTTGAGAAATGGGGCAATATATCTTCAACTTTTCATATTAAACAATCAATGTTGTTGCTATGGTCATAGTGGAAGAAAATGGGGCAAAAAGTTCAACTGGTGTTTCCTGCGTTTACTAATGACTCGGGATTTCCTTATAAAACGAATAGCAGAAGCGGCGAGAAAAAAGAGCGTGAGCGTGTCAAGTCTATCTGAAAGTGAAGTTGGTGATATCGGTGTTTTGCTGAAGGATCTAAGACTGGAGTTGTTTGGAATTTCTCCAGATCAGTTGAAAAATTTGGTTAATAGCGTGGAGTAAGTATCATCGCCTTTTGCACACTTTGCGGATGCTTCGGTTGATGTCGGGAATGTTGACTGAAATGGAATTAATGTATCTTTTTGTTTGTGACCCCCCCCCCCACCACACACACACACACACACACACACACACACAGAGACGCACGTGCCAGCCATATTTTAAAATAATGATTTACTATATGGTAGCACGTGCTCTGTTACTATGGTGTGCATAACGTTCGGGGGGGGGGGGGAGGGACACAAACGGAAAAGATCCAAATAATGTACTCAAAATAATGAGAAAAATGTTTCCAATAATCTGTTCTTTACAGATGGAACTGTTTTACAGGTGCTAAAAATTTGCGCTGAAGTTAAGTTTTTAGCAAGCATTGGAGATCTGTGGGTGTTACGAAATAGTGTTTCTGCCGTATGATTTGATCCTAAAAGTTTAAGCGACTGTATATTATCAGATTACTCATTTTTCTGGAGCAATTTTGGTAGTAATTATTGTAGTCGTTTATGACTTTTAAAAATTTTGCTGAACAGATCTTGTTTTCCTATTTACTTTTTCGGCCTTGAATATCTTTCTTTTGCGCTATCACAATTGATAATATAAGCACTGAATCTCCATTCAGCCTAGTTTCCTAAACACAAAAAATGCTCAGAATATGAAGCTGTTTAGTGTCGTTAAAAGAATAAAAAATTTGCACGAAGAATTATTTAACTCTGAACTAAGTGACTTCAGCCTATGGTCAGTCTTCTTTGACATTTGAAAAGCTGTCATATGTATTTCAATTGATTTCAAAACGTAAACGCCGTTGTACTCGATTCGTTAAGCTTGAAATATAAAAAAAAACCAGATACGATCGAAATAATGCTCACAAACTACAGACAGGGTCCGATTTTTCCAATTTATTCTCCTTAGAAGATCGAAGCCTATTGGTTTCATCGGGTTTGCCGTTGTGATTTTAATAGAACTGCTGTTATTTGAGAGCAACTTTTAAAAATATTCTTAGATTGTTCCGTTTTTTACTTTAATTTCAATACAAACTATGAAAATGTAACGGCTGCTCTCCTATCAAAGTCAAGGAAAACTTTACACCGACCAGTTTGTTTCAGAGGTTTCAAATCTGTCCGGATGTTGTGTTTTTGCAGTTAACTTTTGTGAACTGTATTATCCGCTATACTGTAGAATGCCGTTGCATTACTTGTTGCTCAATTACTCCTGATAACTAATTGCTCAGCTTTGCTGTATAACAAACTTGTTTCTCTCAGAATAACAAAATAATTTTAGGAACTTTGTTCCCCAGAAAGAAAGTTTTGAGAATATCAAAGTTAATTCTCGATTCACAAGTCAAAGTTAAGTTAAAACTGTACAATCACTAATATGATCTACAGAAACAAGACACGATAACAACTAATTTACCGCTCAAGAAAGTGTGCTTCAATACGCACTGTATGTCAGTTTAATATAACCAAAATTGCAAGTTTCAACTGATTTTTGGTAGTTTTTCAAGCTCCTTTTATGCTGCTAGTCACGTGGATTTACATGTCAAATTCAACTGTTGATTGGTTGTAGATAATAATGTCGACAGAATGTGAACACTTTTCCATAACGTCACCTTTTCAGTGTAAATTTGATGTCATGGGAAGTTTGTTAACCATGTAGAACTTTTGTCGAATATTCTCTATCAATAACAGGTTGATTCGCAATCCAATCGCAAAGAATCTGATGCAATACTGTTAAGTCGTAGTATTGTTTTGCTGGTGGTTTAGGTAGTTCGAGTTTGAGTTTTACTTCATGAATGACGATTGTGTACTAATAATAGTTGCTAAATATAAATGTTGAACAAAATGAACAAATCCGTTTGGCTTCGATAGAATGTAGCATTAAATTTCGCTTGTCACGCTATAAAGGCTTGAAATGGCCTTGAAGCGCTATTCAATTTGGTAATTGAGTTAGTAAGCTCAGCCGCCATATCGCCGGCCCTGTTTTCCCTCGTGAAAACATCTTTTCCAGTTAGTACTGGGGCGAGCTTCACTACTGGTCTCTTGTACACTCCGTCGTTCGTTCGAACTATAGCTGATCGAATCACACCGTCAGACCCATCGATGGTCTCCGTAACTCGACCTAGATTGTAATATCCACGCTTATCGCTGTCCTCGATCAACCAAACGAGATCGCCTTCTTTAAGGGTTTCATTTGCTGTAGATCGCCATTTTTTCCGATTATTCAGAGTTTGCCGATATTCTTTACGAAATCTGTCCCATATGAGATTTGCATATGCTTGAGTTTGTCGAAAGAGTTTTCGATGATCCACAAAGTCTTCTGCGCATGGTAGATAGGGTAAGCAAACTTTCTTGTTGCCAAGCAAGAAGTGATTGGGGGTCAATGCTTCTAAGTCATTCACATCTGAACTGACTGGAGTCAACGGTCAAAGTCTGCTCAACAGTACACATCGTTGTTGAAAGAACGGCCTCGGTGACTGATCTGTTCCCCAACACTGCATACATTGCTTTCTTGCAACTTCTCACCAACCGCTCCCATACTCCTCCAAAGTGAGGTGCTGCGGGTGGGTTGAACTTCCATCTGATCCCTCGTTGACTTAGATGTCCTTCGATCCCTTCTTCGTTCCATGCCGCAACGTACTCTGCAAACTCTCTTTCAGCTCCAACAAAATTTGTCCCGTTGTCGCTGATGATCGTATTCGGTTTGCCTCTTCGAGCAATAAATCTCATTATTGCATTGAGACAACTATCTGTGTCTAACTTGGGTACCACTTCTATGTGCACCGCTCTCATAGTTAGACATGTAAAGAGACAACACCATCACTTTTCGTTCCTTCGCCCAATCTTCACAATGAAAGGGCCAAAGTAGTCAACTCCAACATTTGAAAAGGCTGTTGAAGCATCTAACCGCTCTTCGGGTAGATCTGCCATGACTGGTGCTGTCGTTTGTGCTCTGCCTTTTCTGCAGGTAACGCACTTCTTCTTGATTGATGTTAAGGCGTTCCGTATGCCTAGGATCAACATCTGCTGAACAATGTTTCTTACATGCTCAGTGCCTTCGTGTTGATTGTGCTTGTGCTCGTTTCGCAAGAATAATTCAACCGCATGATGTTTCCAATGTAGCAATATCGGATGCTTTGCATTGAAGTCCAATTGACGTTTGCCTATTCTGCCTTTGGTTCGAATAAGTCCTTCGTCATCTAGGAAGGGTGAGAACTGTAGAATTTTGCTGCCTTTTGGAATTTCCTTTTCAGCTTTGAGAGATTTCATCTCTTCACTATACTGTTCTTGCTGTAGTAGTTTGAAGATAGTTGCTTTTGCTTTTTCTCTTTCTTCAATGCTGACTACGAGCGTTGCTGGTTTGTGTTTGTTCACTGCTCTCTGTACGTATGCTACTGTGTTAACTAGTCTGTTAAAGTTACTGAATCGTTCCCACTGAATAAGAGCTTTTTTTCTTCAGCCTGTATCATGAAGACTGATGAGGGTATATTCTCTTTATCTGATGCAAAGATTAGGTTCACTTGCTCTGGCCATTCCCTTTCTGGTCGCTTCGACCAGGCCGGCCCAGTGAGCCACTCACTTCTCTTGAGTTCTTCAATGTTGATTGCTCTGGTGCCAATGTCCGCCGGGTTGTTGATACCGCTCACATGTTTCCGGTGAAACATCAGTTGTATCTAGTATCTCAGCCATCGATTGGCCACAAACACTTGTTGTTTACGATGGGAACTGTGTATCCACTGCAATACTGTAGTTGAGTCTGACCAAAAGCTGCAACTATTTATCTTCATTTCGTGTTCCTTGACTATCTGTTCCTTCAACCTCACTGCCATGACTGCAGCTTGCAATTCCAATCGTGGTATTGAAAGATGCCTCATCGGTGCCACTCTGCATTTTCCAATGACGAATGCTAAGTCAGCTGAGTATTCTTTTGGTTGTGAACGTAGATAGGCTACTGCACACATCGTGTCTTCAGATGCGTCAGCAAACACATGAAGTTCGGCTTTATCCTATCCCTCTCTTTGTTGAAGTACCTTCTATCGATGCTTGTTTCAGCCACTATTGGAAGTTGTTCTTTCCATCTCAGGAATTCTTCGCTAGGCTCCACTTCGTTGTCCCAACGTTGTCCATTCTTAGTCCAGATGCCTTTCAGAAGTCGTCTCATATGAACACTGAACGGAGCAAACAATCCGATCGGGTCGAATACAGAAGATACCAGTGACAGAACCTTCCTCTGGGTTATAGGTGCTTCAACTTCCTTGTTTGTACCTCTGCATACTTGAAGACTGTCATCAGATACGGTCCATTGCAGTCCTAGCACTGAGGATCCCTATGTATTGGGTTCCACTTCGACTTGCTTCGTGTTGCTGATTGACTTCAAGTCTTCTGGGATTGTTTTGGTAACTGCATCGTTATTGCTTATCCATTTCTTCAGTGCAAATCCAAGTTGTGAGAGAAGAGGTTGTAGTTGATTGAAGACTTCAATTGCTTCTTCAGGGGTTTCTACTGAATTGATGAAATCGTCCATGTAGAAGTTGTTTTGTATTGTCTTTGTTGCTATTGGATACTCTTCTTCGTTATCCAGTCCCACTCGCTTGAGAGCATAGTTTGCACAAGTTGGAGAACTCTTAGCTCCAAAAACATGACGCTGATATTCGTATATCTGAACGGGTTCGTTTGTTCTAGGACGCCATAAGAACCTCAAGCAACTTTTGTCCTGTTCGGGATCTTGCACTTGTAGAAACATCGATTCGATGTCAGCTGTTAGGGCTATTGGTCCTTCACGGAATCTAAATATTGTTCCAATCAATCCATGTAGCAGATCAGGTCCTGCTAGTAGCTTATCATTTAGGCATACTTTGTACTTGGAGGCAGCGTTGCAAACACGTCTTACTTTGCCAGGCTTCGGGTTTAGCACTGGATGGTGTGGCAAATACCATTCTTTCCCGAAGGTGCCGTTCACTACGGACTCGTCCACTATCTTTACGAATCCTTTTTCTACATCTGTATCTATTGACTGTTGATACAAAATCTTCAGATTGGGGTCCCTTTGGAATCTTCGCTCCAGTGAGTAAAGCTGACCCAGGGCTGAGCTGTAGTTGTTCGGTAGGTTTGGCTCTGGTTCACTCCACAGCATTCCCACTTCGTACCGCTCGCCTGTGAACTTTGTCGTACTCTCTAGCATCTTCTGTGCCTGCAGTTCCTTCTTTGACTGACTGACAACGTTGATTTTGGAAGCATAGGTTTCTATGTCCCACCAGGTTTGGATATTCTCAGCCACTTTCACATCTTCAGTGAAGGCGAAATGACAAACGTTTTGTCTTCTTTTGCCAGTCATGGGTCCACTGACTACCCATCCTAATTCTGTTAGAACGGCGAAAGGCTCACTTCGTGTTCCTATCTTATAGTCCAATGGGCGCTGTAGCTCGTAAGCATCTTGACCAAGGATGATGCCAACTTCCATCAAGTTAAAGTTTTTGTCGGTAAAACACTCAAGTGATTGAAGCTTTGCTTCAGCTTATTGTAGTTGTAGTTTGTGTTTCCCAATGAGATTGACGGGTGTGCAAACGCTTCGATTGAATGCACCTTTGAATGTAGTCCCTTTATTTTGAGGAGAACCTTTTCTGTCTTCAGATCCTTTGTTCCGTGTATGCCAGCTATGTTGAGTGTCACATCGGTGCCTTGGGCTCGTAACTTCTCTTGCACACTTTGATCGATGAATGAAACCGTTGATCCACTATCGAGGAAAGCATATGTGTTAAACCTGTTGCCACCGCTCTGTATTGAGACAGGAACTATCTGAAGAAAGCTTGTAACTTCGTTACTCTGATTGATTGTTGCTGCGCTTACGTTGACTGCGTGATCGCCCTCGTCCATTTGATTTTCTGAGTGTAGCAATCGGTTTTGCTTCTTGATGCATCCATTGATGCCGCACGCATTGACTTTACAATCTTTGATTGCATGTCCTTTGCCTAGACATCCGTAACATAAGCGTTGCTTTCTCACTGCTGCGTACCGATCATTCACACTCATGTTCCTGAATATTGGACAGTTCCATATTTTATGAGTGCCATCAGCTAGCGGACAGTGATCACTTTGCGTTTGCTTCGTTTCTTTCACGTTGGAACTTGCGCTGAAGTTCGACGTTTTCGAGAACCGTTTGTCTCTATTTGTTCTTCTTCTTCGGTCTTCTTCTCTTCGCTCTCCCTTGAAAGCTGAAAACCCTTCGTGCACGAATGCTATCCTAGATAGCCACTTTGCAAACTTAATCAGGTCAGGCCAATCTTCATCTTTATCATCAACATAGAACCACCACTTCTCTGAGAACTTGGGGTAGTTTATCTACTGCCATATACAGTGTCGAGCTCGATTGCAGATCACCAATCGGCTTGTACTCTTTGAGCACATTCACAAAGTTCGAAACAGTAACTGAGAAACTGATCAGACCTGTTGAGTTGTGTGGTTTCACCTGACTTGCTTTGCGAAGACTCTCCAGTTGTGCATCAAAGATCACATGAGGCCTTCCAAACTTCCTCTCCAGAATGCTCCACGCAGCACCATAGAATTGTCCAGAATAGCCCATTCCAGTGATTACTGACCTTGCCTTGCCTGTCAGTAGAGTCTTCAGGTGGCTCATCTTCTCTGAGTCTGGTATTGGTCGTTGATCCACTGTAGCAATGAACATACTAGACCACTCCGGCCATTCGAGAGGATTTCCGTCGAAGTTGTTCAACTTCAGCTTTGGTAGGCTACTACTACCTGAATAGCCAGTGTTTTATCGTAGACCAGCTCTGGGGGAAACGTCTTGGTCTTCAACACTTGAGGACCGGTCTCGTGAACTGCGATATCGTGAGAAGTGACTATGCCTGTTCACTTCAGGGGTTACTTCGAAGCGAGCTGTTGATCGTTCTGGTGTTAGAAGGATGTCGATCCTGCTGGCCCAGTCTGAGACATCTCTCTTCTTTGGGGTCCAGTTGAAGGGTGATTTATCTCGAGCACCTGTTGATTGGGAACAAGCATCATCGTTCTCTAATGCTGTTCTCTTCACTTTGCGCTCTAGCTCACGCTCTTCCTCCAGTAGTTGATGCTTGGTTTCCAGTTCCTTCATTTGCATTTCCAGCTCTAGCTTCCTTCGCTCAAACCGTGCCTGTTCTAGTCGCATCTTGGTTTCGAACTCGATATCGAATTTCTTCATCCGTTCCTCTCGCCTTTGCTTTGCTGATGATGTTTCCGAAACATTCTCCGTCTCTTGGCCACTTGCTGTTGCTCCATTTTGCACTGTTTGAGCAACTGGGTTGTCCGTTGGGTAGTTGTTGTTGCTCTCGCTGTCGTCCACTGCTTGGGTTGCGTTGCTTTGCTCTGCATTCATTGCTGGTTGCGTGCCTTTGTCTATATATGAAAGGCAATGATAGTCCAAACTTGCTTTGCACTTCCTTGCTTCTTTCAGATGCTCTTCAACGAAATTAGCTTGATAGGACACAAGCTTGTTTCGACGCTGCAGTTGCTTGATATTTCTTCCTCTAGAAGGTGAACAGTCTGTTAGTAGAGGGCCTTTAGTTTGTTGGGTCGATCTGAATCTTCACAATTATTTTGTAGCCAATCCCTGTTTTAGTGTTGACTTCTTCCAATAAATCTTGGAACTTCTTGTCGTACCTTTGAGCTGTTGATTGAAGCTCCTCTCTGCTGGTTGTGCTTGGTTGCTGTTTGCTTTGCTGGTTCCTTTTAAGCGAGGTCAACTCTTCAACGTGTTGTGTGAATTGCACTCGCACCTTTCGCTCTGCCTCACTGGCGTTGCGCTGTTGATTCGTTTTATTTTCTTTGGGGGGTACCTTTGCCACTCTACTCATCAGATTGGACAGCAGTTTGCCTTCGACTGTCCGGGTCGGCGGACCAAATGTAACGGCTGCTCTCCTATCCAAGTCAAGGAAAACTTTACCGCCCAGTTCGTTTCAGCGGTTTCAAATCTGTCCGGATGTTCTGTTTTTGCAGTTAACTTTTGTGAACTGTATTATCCGCTATACTGTAGAATGCCGTTGCATTACTTGTTGCTCAATTACTCCTGATAACTAATTGCTCAGCTTTGCTGTATAACAAACTTGTTTCTCTCAGAATAACAAAATAATTTTAGGAACTTTGTTCCCCAGAAAGAAAGTTTTGAGAATATCAAAGTTAATTCTCGATTCACAAGTCAAAGTTAAGTTAAAACTGTACAATCACTAATATGATCTACAGAAACAAGACACGATAACAACTAATTTACCGCTCAAGAAAGTGTGCTTCAATACGCACTGTATGTCAGTTTAATATAACCAAAATTGCAAGTTTCAACTGATTTTTGGTAGTTTTTCAAGCTCCTTTTATGCTGCTAGTCATGTGGATTTACATGTCAAATTCAACTGTTGATTAGTTGTAGATAATAATGTCGACAGAATGTGAACACTTTTCCATAACGTCACCTTTTCAGTTTAAATTTGATGTCATGGGAAGTTTGTTAACCATGTAGAACTTTTTGTCGAATATTCTGTATCAATAACAGGTTGATTCGCAATCCAATCGCAAAGAATCTGATGCAATACTGTTAAGTCGTAGTATTGTTTTGCTGGTGGTTTAGGTAGTTCGAGTTTGAGTTTTACTTCATGAATGACGATTGTGTACTAATAATAGTTGCTAAATATAAATGTTGAACGAAATGAACAAATCCGTTTGGCTTCGATAGAATGTAGCATTAAATTTCGCTTGTCACGCTATTCTAGCTTTAAGGCTTGAAATGGCCTTGAAGCGCTATTCAATTTGGTAATTGAGTTAGTAAGCTCAGCCGCCACAGAAAAAGTTCTGGTTCCGCGTTATCGCAGCAGAATAGCATTAGGCCAGAGCGGGCTGTTCTTAGCTGCACTTTTTTTCATGATCATTATGGTTCCTTTTTGTCCCTTATTTTCGTCTGAAAATTTCGCAAGGTACCATCATTGCAGTGAAGATTGTTATTTTAAACTGTCTTCCTAATTTTGTCGAAATATATTATCTTCGTATATTTGAAGTCAATCATACTTCTATGAAAATCTAATGAATGATTTTGAAGGTAAATGATTCGGTATATTGCAAAGGTGAGGTTTTTGAAATTGTACAAGTGGCTTGTTGTTGGCGGAATCTTGACACTGTTTGGTTAGGTAATCGATTTTGAAGTTATAAACCGTGAAGTGTGTCGTAGATATCTGATAATTTTTGAGGGACGAAATGGTTTTTATGTTGGCTTACAGATTAAAAGACAGTTTTCAGCAGTTTCTATCACAGTTTTTCGCTTGAAGTTTTTGAGTGTAATGATTTGATCACATTTTTCAAAAAGAATAGTGGGATGTTTTTGTGATTGTTTGCGCTTGATTTCTACGATTTATAACGGACCTTCTCGAGTCTATGCGTGTGTTTGATTTCTAGGTAGACAGGTTGCTATTAATAATAGAAAACAAGACGGCTCATGCGAGATTCTGCGTAGCACAGAGTGTTCCAACATGCATCCCATGTTTGCCTTTGTTCTGAGAAGAAAAGCTCCTTTAAGTATCAGTTTTGTAAGTCTCAAATTGAAGCAATTTTAGGGGAGCAACCTTATTAGAACGTTCTTTAATATGCACACTTGAAACAAAATAACAGCCCTCATTTTGGTATAATTTTAAGAGATATACCTGAACCACTGTCATTTATTTTGCAACATAAAGCAGCTCCTCAAAAGGTTATAGTTCAACAAGATCAATCAGTCGCAAAAACATCTTAACAAACACAGTAATTTGCAGCAAGAATTTGATGCGATGAGTTTACACGCTGAATGTAATCAAGAAATAAATGACTTTTCTTTATTTACTATAATTAATTTGTGATTAAAAATCTTTAAATATTTGATAAAGTCAAGATCTAGTTCAAACGTTTTTTGAACAAGATGTTAGAATATCAAGATGTCATCAAAAGTTCCGGTTGTTCTTTATGTCAAGTTTTGTGTTACGAGTACGAACTCTGTTTATAATTGTTTGCAATTCATTGGTCCTATTTTCGGGCAGTTTCTAATTTTGAACAATTTAATTTATAAAAGCAAAAAAACTTATTCAACATTCACTTTTTTACATGAGAAACGGGAAAAAAGTATGAAATTTACGGTGTTTACAAATATAATATTCTTTTCGTTTTTTTCGCAAATTACTGTGTTCTTTTCTGTTCGTGTTGTTACGATTTCCCCGCATCAATTTGGCTATTCATGTTCAGAAGAACCAATTATGTTGTTTTATGTCATATTAACACATAAACATATGGGGTTTTGCAATTAAAAGAGCTTGCGAGGTATAGCTTAGCTTGCAAGAAAATTTTCGTAAATTCAGTTTCCTATTTTTTGTTTCAATTAATATTTACTGATTATTTTTCACGCTTTGAGTTGAATTAAATAGGCGGTCAACCCATGAGGCTGACGGAAAACTTAAATTCTATCGTGATCTGAAGCATCAGGAACAATCAACGGAAAATGGATTAGCAAAAAAATCTTTTTATCACGTTGTTTTCTCTTGTCCTCGTCTCCAGTATCCAATATTTGTTGACTTGTGACTTCTCAATCAAATCAATTTTTAAATGAAATGTTAGCAGGGTTGCGACTTAGGGTTCACATCAGAATTTTCTGAATTAAGTTATTGTTTATTTATAAAACTTTTGATCTATCTCAATCCGAAAAATTGAAATTGTTCCCATAGCTTTGCCGATAAATCAACTAGTCTATTGTAAAGCAGCTTTTTCTTTCAGACGAAATTAACTTGTTCCAAGAGATTAGCGGAATAGTTCAACTTCGTTGGGTTTTTAGCAAAATTGTTTACTGTAGATTGGTTGCACCTAAGTTATATCCAAATTTTTCATTTGGAGACGGCTTCTGGTAAATGAAAATAGGAGAACTAATAAGTCAACAAATAGTTTTAAAACTCCTTTAAGGTTTCAATAAAAGGGAAATTGAAAGTTTTTAATAAAATTTTTCTCAGCTATTTAACTTTTATGTAAGGAAATTTTTTCTTCGTTTTGTTTGCAAACAAGGTTTTATTATCACCGATAAATTTATTATTGTATAATTCAATGTCAAGATTTCTTTCAAATATATTAATATATCTTAATATTTGAATATCCTTGTCCTTTAATCATTTTTTCCCTTTTTAAACAGCTTTTGTTGAAACAACGAGCAAAAAATTTTAGTTTTATTCATAGAAGTCAAAACTAGCCTCAAACGTCTAGTCAATGGTTTTCCTCTTTTCTCTACGATGCGTAAACAAAAATAAAAATTTGACTGAAAACCGGCTTCGCATATATATTCCTTTATTTTGAATAAATGTTGCAACAATAATCGCGAAAAGATATTTTTGCTCTAAATCTGGTGAAATAAAATACAATTCATGCATTGGTATTGCAATTAGAAGATCAATTGATTTTTATTAAATCTTTTAAATTTTGATTGATTTCCAAGACCTCAATATCAGTATATCAAAATTAAGAACTTAATTTTTTTGTCCAGGCTTCTTGAATAGTTGATTTCGTTCTTTAGTTGTAATTCAGGAGGACGTGCTTGGTTTTTCAGTTCGCTATGCCTTTTGATCACGGTTCATTGCTCTAAAACAAACTTTGTAGCAATTATATTAGTGCTGTGGGTCTTTTTTATGCGATTTTTTGCTTGACCGATTTTTCATTTGACCCATTTGACTTTTCGTCCTCAAAAACGGGATAAACAGGTAGCGCTCATTGGGCATTAAGTTCTCTTAGAGCCTTTCAGCTCACTATTCTCCAAGTATGCGGTTCACAAACTGTTTTGGAGATTTATACTTATGCCTCCCCAATATCGCCACCACTGCACATATTTTTGCAGGTTTGCGGCTATTTTCTGGCAATCTTCCATTTATGTTTTCTCTTAAATTAAGTTACTCATTGTTCAGGTCGTAAGGGAACCGTGTAGACAAAAAACGCCCTCCCACCGTTGCCCACCTCCACTGTTCCCCCTGCTGCGCTCACCTTACGCCCCTTCAATTAAGCTGAAGCTAACCTCACTACACCGTGGCTAGCTACTGACGAAGCCAACTGGTCGTTTGAGAGCAATTCGCCCGACGTTAGTCGGCTATGTTTTTCATTGTACATAAGTCACGGTTTTCACGGTTGACTTCTGACCAGTTGCACTCACTGTTTCAACTGAACGGATTTTAAATGCTCTCATTTATTGGATTACGTAATGTAATGAATACGGTCAATGTCAAAACAGCAAAATAAAAAAAAACGGTAGAAACCGAAAAGTTATAGTGCATTAGGTTATCAAAGTTCATAAGAGCTTTTGCTAGCTGACGTTATTATTAAGCTTGTTAGAAGCTGAGTTAAGTATATAGTTTAAGAATCTAACTGAAACTTTGTGACACCTAGAAAAATCTGTGCATTTTTTTCTTTCTGTTTCAATCACGATATGCGTCAATGGGGTCAACGGTGGCTATTTGCGGGCTATGTTTTAAATTTGTCAGTAGTTTAGAGAAGACGTCACACGAATTGAGCTCTTCGAGAGCAAAGAAATCAGTATCATCGCGTTCGGAGTCAAACCTGGCCGAGCCATCCCTCTCCACAACCACCCCTACATGTATGGCTTTATGAAGCACGTCATGGGAAGTGGCAATGTACAGTCTTACACATTCGACTCAAAGGATGACGCGTACAACATAATTGATGACAGAATTTTCTATGCCGGTGATTTGGTCCATGTTATAAAGAGGCCTGTTCTTTCCCATATACGATCTTTTTGAAATGGACCATTTACATTAATTTTACCAAATACTCATCATTTGGTGGAAAACGAAGCAGTATTTTTTGGTGTATTTTTATGGAATTTTCGGTCAGTTTGTTTTCCTTTTAAGGAATTTTTTGCTGTATTATATTGAAATGAGTCAGCCTCATTGGCAAACGGTATTACTACTACCAACAAGAGACCACTGAAAATGATCGCTTTTGTATCAAGATAAATGGCTAATTGAAAGAAAGTGTTTAATTTCTTGAACTTGAATTAGAGTGCTAGCACAGAACGTGATTCCATAGCTCAATATCCTTTAGAAGCTTCTAAGTGAAATTCAGCTATGGAATCACGTTCTGTGATTTTTTTAAGGTCTTAGTCGGTCTCATTTTCGGTAATGCTCTCTTTTCCTGCAATAAATTGTTTAGCTCTCAAATAATTCAGAACTCCCAGAATTTAATTTTTTCGTGTTGTTTTGTGTTTCGAGTTTTGTTTAATTATTAGAGATCACTGATGGGAAAGAATTGAAAAGGCCAGTGACAACAATTGGTAGGGCAACGGTTGATAAAGTTTTCAATTTTGATCCCAAGATTGATAATTTCCATACTGTTGTTGCGTCAGAGAATGAGCCGGTCGGGTTTATAGATGTTCTGATTCCACCGTATGACGGAAATGTTAGAAAGCTCTCGTTTTGGAGAGAACTGCTCCAAAGTGACGAACGCGTTTTGGAGCCAAGCCTGGCCGAGTGTCGTACTTTGGAGCAAATTGGAATCCCTGAAAACTTTACTAGGCTTCATATGGGTCGTGCCGCGGCTATAAAAAGACTGGAAGATTTGAACATCACGAGAAACAATCAAACAACTAAGGTAAACCAAAATTATTAGCATAAGATCATAATTTAACATGTTAAAAATCTGGCAAATCTTTTAGATGATCTCAAACGAAGGTATTATTTTGCTTTTAGTGGCACAATGAAGTTTTGATTTAATCTCACAAATGTAGTTCGTTTATCTTTTTCGCAGCTTTTGTACACAAATAAAAAGGGGTGAACAGAATTCGTAGCAAAGTTTCTCTAACCCTAACCGGGCTCTTTTTGTTCTATTTCGGTCTTGCTGGGTATTTGATTTGAAACTTTTCAACTCTAACCGAGTACTTTGCATAAAATTCTGTCCTATTCGATCAACGTTGTTAAAATGAAAACATACGTTCAGCACTAACCCTGCGCACATCAATACTGTCTGCGCACATTAGAAAGTGTTTGATGGCTCGATAGAAATCTGACGCAAGCTCTGATGTTGCTCTGGTTTGGATGTAGTCCATCATGGTAAAAGTGCTTGGCAGGTATCAATTTCTTCAGAATAACAAATGGAACATGCAACTTTCTGACAGCGTGTCGATAAGAGTAATGAGCCTTGCAATAGCTTGTTTTTTTTCCGATCTATCAATTACACAACAGAGACATGTTGATCGTGCAATTTGAGCCTTTGAAACAGAATGTACAATTGGTCGGAAGTTTCTATTGGACTCTTTAATCGTGTATAATTTCTATCATAGAGATTGTTAGTACACGCCAAAATCAGCACTCCGCACTTTGCTGTCAGAAAGCTCCCTGAAAACGCCTTCGCAGCGCATTGTTGAGATACTTCGACCTGGAACAGAAGTAGTTACCGTAAATGGTTACCGTTAGAAATTGTGAATTTTTGTTACTTTTATTTAGCCGCTATTTGTATTTAAAAAGAAAGAAGATTCTTTTAGAACATTGAAAACTTCACCTTTTTAAATTTGTCGGCTCATTTTTGTTCCGACCCACTTTAGTGGGGGAGGAACTATATACTCAAATGGTTTTTTTTTGTTCAGTCAATTTTGGCCGATCGATATAATCATCGTAGAGAGTTGTGAGTGGTATCATTAGAAAGCCCGTCCAGCGTAGAATATGGAATTAAAAAGATTTTTTCAATTATCGCTTTTTATAGGGAGTTATCGAGGTTTAAAGTTTTATCAGACGTATATTAGACGTAATTCAGCTATTTTTATTCACATTTTCGGTATTTTTGATCAAATTTTTGTCAATTTTGGTAAAATGTGAAAAATTTTAAATTTAGTCATATTGACTTTATGTCTAACGACAGAGGAGGGTTGCTGAATTGTTTGATCTGAGTTTTTTGGTTAAAATTTTTGCTAAATTTTTCAAAATTTAGACTTTCGTCAAAAATATGACCAAATTTGCTATTTTAGCCCACTTGCTTTAAATTTGAGGGAAGTATATACCTTTAATCTGCGGTCATATTCTTGTTAACCTCAAAAAAGAGCTAGTTATACTCCCACCGTCTTATAAAGTCTGCTGAAATGAAAATTTTGCCAGTTTTTGGCAAATTTAAACTCGATAATTGTACAAAATGCATTATTTAGTTTTGACAAACAATAAAATTTTGTTCAAAAATTGATCTTTTTTGCAACCACTTGAAAAATTGGGTGTTTTGCTACACTCCCAGCGGTATCTGGGCTGATCTTAATCTCATCATGGATCCTTACGATAAAAAATTAGATTTTAATGGGTCGCGAACTTTTTTCAGAATATTTCCGCTACGTAAGTGTTTTTTACGTTCAACAAAGACAAGAATTTTAGATCAGGGCTCAATTAATCACAGACACTATTTACAATAAACGAGATCCAACGAGATTATATTCTGGCTTCAGAGTTAAGCTCATGGTTTTTATGGCTGTGACTAAAGGTTTTCGTAAAAGTTTTATGGACTTCTTGAGTTTTGCTTTCATTTGTTCTACTTTTTGTAGCCCAATGACGTAGTGTCTCCAATCAAAGATACAGTTAGTTTTTCAAGAGGTATAATTGAACCTAGAGAGTTCTTTCAGTTGTTACCGAATGTCTGTTATGACTTTGAATATCTTTGTTTTAAGAAAATATCGGTGATTTTTTGAAACTTTCAATATTTCATCTTATTTCTCTCAACTTCGAGTACAGTCTCAGCAAAAACAGGCGAAAACAGATTTCGTGGGAGTCATAAAATAATGACGATAACGGTTTTTTATTCAACTAATGATTTCCTTGTTTTCCAATTTTTTTTATTTTTTTTGCATAATTGCGTATTTTATGAGTTCATTCTGTTTTCCTGCCGAATTGTTACATTATTGACAATTTCAATCGTAGAAAAGCATAGTGGAAAAAATTTTAAGCGTTGAAAAAAGGCGTTTCTGAATAGATTAATTTTTTTCTTTATTATTTATACCTTTTGGCTGAGACACAGTTATCTAAAAAAATTTAGTGGATTTTTTATTTTTGCCTAGGTTTTTCTTTGTTTTTGCTGTTGTACGTCATATAACTGATGAAGATAGACCTCAATTGTTTCATCATGACCTAACTTAATCTAGTTAAAGATTTCAGTTAATAGTTTTTTGTTTTAATGACTTTCAAATTAAACTTTAAAAAATTTGTTTTCAACTGTCTCCTTTGTGCTTTCATTTTCGTCACCATGTCACTCAATCTCCATAATTCGTCACCATCTGCAAAAATCTCAGTTACTTGTGTTCATTCAAGCGTTTCTTGCTCTTGGTTATATGTTATGACTGGTTGCTTTGACCATTTTGCTTCATAAAAACTTTTAGAGATTTCTATTATGTTCAGTTTTTTGGTTTCTTTTTGGCACGTCTACGTAATCCCTCTATGAGGAAGACAAGGAGAAAGTGATGATTTACACTTCTTGTGGGTAACAATTTATAATTATAGTGCCTTGGACAGTGTGATGTCGTAAAATTGTTTGAGGTTTTGGCTTCTTTCTGTATTTGTTTTTTTTTGTGGGGTCGTAACTTAGTCTGATTATTAGCAGGCTATGTTGACTTCCCGAGGTGTTGCAATTTTATCCATGCTTTCTGTTGAACTCCTAAATGAATTTGAAAAACATAGTTTTTCGATCGATTTGTAGCTCAGTCTCAGTAAATTTAGGTCACAAACCGTTTCCAGTGAGCTATAATTTAATCATTCGAACGGTTTTAGCTTCAAACATTTGCTTCTCGGCTTTGTTACTACTGTTACTTCGAGATTTCATAACATGTAATATAATGATTTTTATATATTTTTTTATAATTTAAAGGATTTTTGTTTTCTTTTTAATTTGTAACAATAATTGTAGGTCCCATTAGCTTTAAAACTTTGCGCAATTGAACACTGGTGATGAGGTGTCTCAATTGCTAGCCATAGAGATTTACATGAACATTTAGTGATTTCCGTTGATATCTGACGATATTAATATTTGTTATATTAATTGTTTTCAAAAATAGAAACGTATTTTTGAACTTCGCACCTCTTTGCTCTTGTTTGTCAACCTGTTATCCAGTCGCATTGAGGACTGGTCCCATATCTTTTCTAATAGCTTAAATTTAGCTCAAATTGTTTTGTTTGGGTTTTATCTGATGCGAGTATCATTTTGTTCAGGTTTTTTTTGTTATAGACATCAAGTTTTGGTCGTAAATAATGTTTGTTGTTAGATTTTTATTAATGTTTTTTCTAGTAGTCATATTACCAACAACTTACATCGGCCCTCTAGCGTGGCATTATTGTATTTCATTGGTTGTTTATTGAACGGTATGCTTGTTTTTGAGTTCTCTATCTCTTCATTTGGTAGCCAATTATGTCAAGAATGTGGATGAGTGGGGTCGGAACATTATGTGCGTACGCACATTACCGAGCCTCCTTGTTTTACTTGAAATTTGATTTCAGTATCATGAAAAACTTAGATTTAAGGAATATGTGAATTTGACCAAGATATTTCAACAGCGAAGTGGAAACAAATAACTGAAAAAAAACAAATGATTTAAATTTAGCTCAAGAGCAAAAATATTTACTCGTCATTGTGATAAGATTGCAATTTATATAATTTTCTCATTGATACGTGACTTCATATACGAGCAGCTTCTGAGCCTTTTCAGTTCCCAAATTAAATGATCCTGATCTATTAATCAGGTCCCTAATCTCTAAATTCGTACTGTAAATATCAGTATTTGATATTCTCTCATTCTTGAGAAATTAATTTTTCGAAATTAGATTAAAACGCTTTTTTTCGCCTGCGAAAGTTCACAGTCCTACCATTTTCAATTGCAACTTATTTTGTTGGATCTTTACATTTTGTATGGTGGTCAATTCAGAGTTTTTTTTACAAGATTTTCATTTAATTCGTTGTATTTTTTGGTGGTTTGTAAATTGTCTAATTGTTTGCTTAAGAAACAAAAAACTGAAGATTCTACGGATCCAAAATGCTGCTATAGTGATCATTTTGTTGCAATCACCCAATGTTATGATGTGTCTCTACGTTAGCATCAAAGACGAAGTGGTGTGATATTTCTATTTATGGCAATCGGGTCAGATCTCAGCGTATCTTTTTTGGTAGTCACGCGAGGTCACGAAAATTGATTGAGATCGCCCCACATCAATTGAGGTCATTGAGAACTGAATGAATACATAACTATTCCATCACATGATATCACTTAACAATAGATAGTTTGTGATTCTATTTGCAAATCATTAATGGTACCATCCTCTATTGTTTATAAGTGAAACCACAACTGATAACTCAATCTGAAGCGTCTGCGTTCACGATTTCACCTCCATTTTATAACATATTCTGATTAAGTCAAGTTCTTCTTCCTTTGAACTGATCTGAACTAGTCCTTGATTAATAATTTTCTCGTTTTTCTGATATATCACTAAGTGCTGTGAACGATAGAAATGGCTTCAGTTTGCTTAATGGCACCTGACGTGACTTTAAAGCGCGGAATCAACAAAGTTTCAACACCGATCAACAACAACAACAATGATTTCACACAAACTGAAAACCCGAAACGTTCAGCTGACGTCTCAAACGAAAAAGAAATAACACTTCTTAAAAACGAAACAAAACGGCTAAGACAGGAACATGTCGGACCAAATGTAGATATATTTTTCAAAGAAGATCCTCTTAAAATTATCAGAGGGAAAGGTCAATATCTCTATGACGAAGAGGGAAATCAATACCTGGACTGTAATTCCAATGTGAACCACGTGGGACATTCGCACCCCGAAGTTGCAGAAGCCGTTTACAAGCAAATGTTGACTCTCAACGTAAACAGTCGCTTTCTTAGTGACAAACATTCACTTTATGCTAAGAAATTGACAGACAAATTCCCTGAAGGTTTAGACTTTTGTTATTTTGCAAACTCCGGCTCTGAAGCGATTGATTTAGCTGTGCAAATGTCAAGAGCGTACCATAAAGGCAAACGACAGAAGATTATGTGTCTAGAAATGGCGTACCATGGTCACTTGGAAACGACGATGCGTCTCTCGGATTACAAGAAAAAAGACGGAAAGCTTCCTTATGGATTCGCCGATCTTGGAAAGAATGACTATGTCAAGCTGGTGCCCATTCCGGACCCTTTAAGAGGGAAGTTTGCCCATATTCAAGACGAAACGGAGCAATGCAATGCTTATGTGAACTCAGTTGCAGATATAATTGAAAGCGAGAGAGATGAAAACGGAAAGTGTTCTATTGCAGCTTTCATAGCCGAGTCATTGCCTTCGTGTGCTGGTCAAATCGTTTTCCCCAAGAATTACTTGAAACGAGTTTACGAGCTTCTCCGTAAAGAGGATATCTTGACAATCGCCGATGAAGTCCAGACGGGCTTCGGAAGAATTGGAACCCATTTCTGGGCATTTGAGATGCATGAGGTGGTGCCAGATATTGTATCTGTTGGAAAGCCGATCGCAAACGGATATCCGCTCAGTGCGTTAGTTGTTACTGAGAATGTCGCTAACGCTTTTTGCGCTGGAAAACGAACCTATTTCAATACTTTCGGAGGTGCGCCGTGTGCTATGGCAGCTGGTCTGTCAGTCCTCGAAATAATTGAGAAAGAAAGGCTTCAACAACATGCGCTTGAAGTTGGCAATTATTTAAAGCATCTGCTCGAGAAACTGAAACAAAAACACTGGATGATAGCCGATGTGCGTGGACAAGGACTATTTGTGGGTTTCGAACTCATTCGAAAGAAAGGTACGCTTGAACCAGCTACCAAGGAAGCTGATGATCTTCAGATGCGAATGATGCGAGAAGATCGGATTCTGATCAATCTTGACGGGAGGTTCAATTCTGTGGTCAAGTTTAAGCCGCCAATGTGTTTCAACAAGGAAGACTCTGATTGCGTGTATGAGAGCATTGATCGAATTTTGTCAGAAATGGAGGCCACACTTTCAAGTTCTGAAGAACATAGCCTGGATAACAGTCCTAAACTGAAATAATTTAAAAGCAACTAATTTATTTCACAATATATTAGTAAACATTGCTCACTTAGTTAATATGTAAGTTCTGGTGCTATTGCCTAACTGCGGAAAAACGGCATTATTTTTTATGGTAGAAAATTATATATGCTTGAATTCATTGCAATAGAAATTCTCTTTCGTATATGTTGAAGGTGAAGAACTTCTGCGTCATTAATTATAGCAGGTGTAAGGGAAATCAAAATTAGTATAATTTATTCTGTTTTTTAAATATATTTTTCTGTTTCTTTCCGGAAGCGAGGTCATGTACTATGTTCGAACTGTTAGCATTTTAAAGCATGATCTCCGAAAAAAATACATTTTTTGTAGCTCCTAAAATAAGTTTGTCATGAAAAAGCAACAACTCTCCTTTTTATGGTTCATTTTTATCTGATTGATACGAATTGTATTCTTGATGTACACGCACCAATCGAGATTGAACTGGCTCATCGTTCCGAGGAAAAATTGTTGATAAAACAGTGAGTAATAACTAAAACCAGAAACTGATTTGTTTTTTTTTAAAAAACATCCGTTTTTACCTGTTTAAAACGATGAAAAAATGACGTGCTGGCATCATTCAAAAGTGGAGGAATTTGGCTAATGGAAAGTGTGTAGAGCTGCAACAAGAATATTTATTTGAATGAATTCTTCAAAAGCTCAAAAACAAAAATGGGGTTTTACTGGAAGAAATAGATCAAAGAACAGCAAAGGTGGTTTTGTGGAAGAAGTCCTATGCTTCTAGAGAAATGGGCATCTTCAATGGCCGAAGTGTTTCTTTTAATATTTCAACAAAAAGTTTATTTCTTGACATCGTTGGATTTGTAAAAAATCATTGACGAATTGGACAGACTTCTGATCAATCGTTTCTTGGAAGACCTTGAATAAACTGGTGAACGGCGAAACAAAATACTGAAACAAAATACTTTAGCTATCAAAGTACTGAGTCTTTAACACAAGCTACGCTTATTTAATTTGCTCTCGAACGAAGTGTGAGTCATTTTTTGTAAACATGTCTCTTTATGAAAATTTTTTCTAGAGAATTTTTATTTCACTTCTCGAGTGTCTTTCTCATGCTTGACTTGATTTTTGCCTGGTCTAATTTGCTCTCATTCAGAATTTATTTCTGTTGCTGAGACGAAAGCGACCTAAGCAATTACGGTGCAAAGCTCCGAAGGGTAGTGGTTAGTGTCGCAGATTTTTATCCAGATCACGTGCTAGAAATCCCTCCATCTGAATTAAATTGCCCCGCCTGTCGTTCGAGAGCAATTTGAGCGACGTTAGTCGGTTTATGTTTAACTAAGAGGCTAATAAGTCACTTGGGAAATTATTATGAAATAGATCACTTTTAGATGTTGCTAAAGGTTTCAATGTATTTTTGCATGATTTTTTCTTTAAAAAATTGATAGTTTTAGTTTTTCATAATTGTCGTTTTATAAAAAAAATCGAATCGAGCTCGACTTTAACTTCTTGTCATGTTATCGGATAAAACTGCTTACCATAGTGTTCTTCGACAGGGTACAACATTAAGACCCGTAATTTTTCCTCTTTACGCTAATGTCTTCTACAAACAAATTCGAGGCTAATTTGAGAGTGCCCAGTTTGCTCTAGATAGATAAGTTTAGTTTGCCTATTTGGTACGTGCTAAAACATTTCATAAATTTTTAATATAGTTTATTTCATCTGATTGATATGCAACTTTTGTAATTGAATTTATCAGCAAAGAAACTTAAATTGTTCTGAATATTAACCCCCAATATTTGTCCCAATAAGTGTAACCAATTTGAATGTTACAGAAAACTTAGCTTTAAAAATTTTAAATTTCTAAAAAAAATTCAAAATTGTTTTTTATTCCGAGATTTTAAATAAAATGGAACTGAGCAACTGTTTGACCTGATTTGCCCACTGTTGGAATGTTGGTTATCACTGGTTGCGATGCAACAATGAAGCTTTATCTACGGCTTTTTTGCGATAGTTTTGCAGAAATAACAAAATGTCTCAAATCAAAAAAATGTACTTCTTATTAGCTTGTCTGCGTAACCGGATTTTTTTGCTATTAGTTACTACTGATTCCTAGGTAGAGAAATGCAAAATTTGATAATAATTATTAACCATTCCCTCTAGCGTTCAGAGATAATAGCTTGACAATAAACAAAAGTGTTAATTTCATCTTGACGGCTGAAATATTTAAACTGTAACTTTCACGCAAACATAATTTTCAGGGCTGTTTGTTAATTATCATTTCGATTTTCAGATAAAGAATGTCAATTCGAAAGCTTCTTGGCATTACTTCTGAGTCTCTGCAGCGATCGTGGACATTTTCCGCTCCCAAATTTTTATCAATTACATCTTACAGAACTGCAGCAACAACTAGCAGCAGTGAGAATTCATTGCACCGTACAAAAGTACCAGTTGAAACCACGGAACGTTTGAGAACATTCGGACAGTATGTTGCTGATTGCCTGCCGAAATACGTGCAAAGAGTTATGATACAACACGGTAATTTTTCTTGTTATCAATTAAAAGCGACAGCAAAATTTTAAGAAGCAGTCAGGGGTCTCAGAGGGAAATTTAGACGTTTTCTTTAAAATACGGACCCAAAGGATGTGTTGAAATTTTGGTCAAAAAAGTTAAAGGGTACTAAAATGCTTAGGATTGTTAAATCTTGGCTGGGATATTTGGAAAATCCTTAATTATCGATCCCTGGATAAAGTGAAAAGAAAATGCTGTCATTCATTGATAACTCTAAAAGATTGTATCAAATAAAAGAATTGTATAATTCGACGCGGAATAAAATTTTGAAAAACGCGTATTCATACACGACAGCGGTCCGTAATGATGGGTCTCGCTTTTGTTTATAGGTGATGAACTGGAACTATGTATCCACCCGGATGGAGTGGTGCCAGTCATTATGTTCCTCAAAGACCATCACAATGCGCAGTTCAAGAGTCTGGCAGACTTGACAGCGATCGATGTGCCCGGGAGGCCTTACAGGTTCGAACTTATCTACAATCTGCTCAGTCTCAGATACAACTCCAGGGTTAGAGTGAAGACATACACCGATGAGCTGACGCCTGTGGAAAGCATTTACAGTGTTCATAAGGTTAGAGCATGCTCTGTCCCATCTATTTTTGCAAGATTCGTTGTAATGTTTTAGGCAGATTATTTTTTTCAACTTGCCCTGATTCCTGCTAAGTTTCGTAAGCATTAAAATTAATTGATTTTATTTCTTACTGCTGCGCTCATTTCAGCAGGCTATTCTAGCAGGCCTATTTTAACGATTCGAAGAGGAGTATTGGAGAAGTCTCTTTTAAAATCAGTTTTATTGGATTCAATTTTCAAGCGGAAACAACGCAAAAAAATTGGTGTGGTTTGAGTGTTAAACAAATTAGAGAGTGAAGCAAAAAGATACCGCTTTCTTGTTCATACCATTATTTTCGAGAGAGTGAGAAATTGATGTGCGAAAGATTTTTTTTCAAGTTAGCCTTCTTTTTTGTTCACATGCCGCTTCTTAAGGAATTTTTCGTTTTAACTTTTTTTTCAGTTGAGAGATTTGCCTCAGCTATATTAATTGTTATTAAGTTTGAAGTGATAGTTTTTTTAAGTACTTTGGTAATTAATATGGTTTTTGTGCTAATTTGGAGGTTTTCGACCATTTTGTGGTTTTTAAGACTATTGAATCGTTTTGCCTATTGCTTGATTTCATTGCCTTCATTGGTGTGTGAATAGAAACGGATTGCTCACAGATAATTTTTGAATCAAGCACGGTTTTGATACTATAAAACGGTGTTTTTGCTGAGAACTGTGACAAGATATCGAAAAGTTGGAATTTTTTGTCAATATCTGGAGTTTTTCATTTTTCCTCAAAAGTACCTGATTTTGTCAAATTATTATGTCCTATCTATTTATGTATTTGTGTCCTTGATTCGTTTCCGGAGTTTTTCCGGCTAGGTTTTTTTACTTCGTCGAATAAAAATATGTTTTGCTTTACCTTAGTTTCTACCACAGCTTGTTCAACATTTTGCGTGAAATATTTATGAATTTCCTTGGGTAATTTTATTCTTCTCTCGTTCGGTTCAAAGTACTTGCTGATTGAAAGTATAACGTCTCAGCTTTGTAAAAAAGGAGTTTCTTTGGCCTGCTTTTATTATCTTTTTGAAGCTGCAAATCTATGAAGACCGGTCGGCTATTTTCTGGCAATATGCTAGCTTGTTTTTGTTCTTTTTAAAATCTCAACAGGGGTTATTTATGGGAATCAATGGGAGCTTAATTTTGGTGGTTTTCCATTTTGCCTTAGCAAAGGAACATTGTCGATGTCTCGTGATTCTAATGTCTTAATGATTAATTGCTCTCAGACAAAAACGTGTAGCAATTGTATAAGTATTGTGGTCTTTTACGACTCGAAGGGGAGTATTGAGATTGATTCTACAGGTTTTTCTTGCTGACGCAAGTTTGTTCACGACTTGAAATGTTGACTCTTCTTTTCGAGTCTTGACGTCTGCTTTCGAACGTTGGCTTCTGTTTTGGAACGTTGACTTCTGTTTTCGAACATTGGACTTTAACAGTAGCCTAGGTAATAATACATAAAATTAGGAGCTGCTGGTAATACTCAAAGTGAAAAGATCATTATGAGAAGTTTTGCCATAAGTCTCTCCTCCCTATTTGAACTGCAGACACCTCGCCGCCCTCAACTCACCCCTCATCCACCAAGCCCTCCCTCAGCTACCCCATACCTCCCGCACAAAGACTACAAAACTGCCCCTTTCCAACTACACCTCCCCCCCCCCGCCTACCAAGACAAGAGCCCTTGATGTCTCTCGTGATTGTAATATCCTAATGATTAATTGCTCTGAAAACTTGTAGCAATTGTATAAGTCCTGTGGTCTTGAGTATTGAGATTCTACAGTTTTTTTTCTAGCTGACGCAAGCTTGTTCACTACTTTCAATTTTCGAGTCTTGACATCTGCTTTCGAAGGTTGCCTTCTGTTTTGGAACGTTGACTTCGGTTTTCGATGAATTTAGCCCGGGTACTAATACATTAGCCTGGGTAATTATTGCACGACTCTTCAAGTCGTTTCGGGTATTCTACCGGCTGTTTTTATACGATATCTCGCTTGACTCATTTTTCGCTTCGCTTTCAAAAACGGGAGAAACATGTAACTCCCGGAGGGCATTAAAGTCTCTCAGAACCTTACGCCTAACCAGTCTCTAATAATGCGATTCGCCAAAACAGTTTTGAGGCAACAATTTCATGGTGCGAAAGGCGGCTCTTAACCCCCCCCCCCCCCCCCACTCACTCGCTGGTCGTTTGAGAGCAATTCGCCCGAAGTTAGTGGGTTATGTTTGTAATATTAGTTATGATAATCACCTTCAATTTGATTTGAACAGTTTAAATGGATTTCAGTTACAGTTGTGTTGCTATTTACTGCCTCGATCTTTCATTTGCTGCTCTCCATCTTTTTTGAGTTTTCAGCTCGTTTTTATGATTTAAATTTACTGGTAATGTTGCGTAAGTTAAAGTGATATCATTAAGAACCAATTAAACCCAAAATCCACCCGGAAAGAGAAGACAAGTCCTCGTAGCGCAGTGGATAGCGCGCTGGACTTCTAATCCAGAGGTCGCGGGTTCGAATCCCGCCGAGGATGCTTTTAATAGATTAGGTACCGAGGATGCTTTTAATCAGTTTTATGAGAACTAATTACTTGAGGGTCTATATCAAAACTATTGGCCTATAAATTAGCGATCTTTTGTGCCAAATTCACCAAAACAGCGAAGGTTTATTCAGTCCCTTCAGTGTTTTCATTTCCCATCATTGCGTCAATATGATCCCTGTTGACTTGATCAATATTTTCCCAATTTTGAGTTGTTTACAGGCGGCTGACTGGTACGAGCGAGAGCTGTGGGACATGTTCGGTATCTTCTTCGCCAATCACCCCGACCTCAGGAGGATCTTGACTGATTACGGATTCGAAGGACACCCTCTCCGCAAAGATTTCCCTCTCTCGGGTTTTGTAGAAATCAGGTAACTGAATCATGGTCCACAAAACATAGTTTACGCTTTCATAATCTATGAATGAATGTAATAATAATAATAATAATAATAATAATAATAATAATAATAATAATAATAATAATAATAATAATAATAATAATAATAATAATAATAATAATAATAATAATAATAATAATAATAATAATAATAATAATAATAATAATAATAATAATAATAATAATAATAATAATAATAATAATAATAATAATAATAATAATAATAATACTAATAATAATAATTATTATTATTGAGGTCGCATCATACAATGATAAAGTGTATGATGCGCCCTGGCCGGATTTGAAATATCATTGTATGATACGCCCTCGGAAAACCCTGAGCCAACCGCTTTTTTGAATGAAATTTTGAACACAGATTTGGATTGTAGGTCCAATTTCATCGACAGAAAAAAAATTGAGCCCCAACGGTGCTCAAATTTTTTCAAGAATTATTATTACTAAAAAAAAATTATTGAGGGCGTATCATACAAAAAAATTCTCTGAGGTTATTTTTTTGTAAAAAACTTGATTTTTTCCCACAAAAGTAGCAACAGCGCTTTCTACTGGGCTTTAGGGTTTCGCTCCTTGTAACAGCAAGTTTGTACCGTAGTAACGATGTTATTATGTGAGGTTTTTTTGCTGAAAACATTACTTTCACTTAGTTGTAAATGTGTTGTTCTGTTCGGAGCACGCCCTTATTCGTCAGGCAACCTGCTTTTAGCAATATATCTGCCTAATACATTCCAATGCAATCCTTCTGATGTTAAGCATAAAACTGATTTTGACAAATTGTTTTGATTTCAGTTCAAAATGGATGATTTTCATTCAGAATTTGATACCAAAGTTGATAGTTTATCACTGGAATTATGGTTATTTGATGAACTAGATAACCCAATTAGCGTCGCTACACTAAGTTCACTCTTAGAATCCAAAGAGAGCAACGAAAAGCGTGGTTTGCGAGGTTCTGAAAAATGGACAACAAAAATGACGTCGAAAAACATCTATATGCAGATTAAGATAAATTTTTTAAAAACTTTGTTTCCGACGGCATATTCTTAAGACAACCTGCTGTTAGCGGTAGTTTTGTCTCCTATATTCCACTGCAAACCTTCAGATGTTACACTTTACACTGATCTTGACAAACTGTTTTGATTTCAGTTCAAAATGGATGGTTTTGATTCAGAATTTGATATCATATTTGATAGATCACTAGATAAATTGTGCTTGCTTGATGAACTAGATAATTCAATTACCGCTGCTTCGCTCAGTTCACTCAGCGAAACCAAAGAGAGAAACGAGAAGCATAATTTGCATAGTTTTGAAGAAGCGAACAAAGATGACGTAGAGAAATATCATAAGAGAAATTTTCCTAAAAAATTTTTTAAAAATTTTCCTTGATAAAAATTACGAATTTTTTTGCCAGAGATTCAATTCAGAAGGGTGACTTTGTATTTTCCTACCGGAGAACGAGGTTGACGCGAGCCAAGTACTTCAAAAAACTGATTGAATTTAAATTGGCAAATGAAAAACATTATTACTGATGAAAACATGATATGTACATAGATGCCAAGGATGTCGCTGTGTTAAAGGCGGGTATCGCTTGGTATGCCACTGATAAGTGTGGAAGACCAAATTTGAAGGTAGAAAGCTACGTTTTAAGAGACTGATTGCAGCATGTCCAGTTTGTCCTATAAAGAAATGTTGGAACAACTTTTTCCAAAAATTGGGCTGTATAGTGCGCCCTAATAATTAAAAATAATTTTTTTCAAAAATTCTCAAAAACAGCCCTTCTTTAGAAAGGAGCTCTAAAAGAGGTCCCTTTTTCAATTCGTAAAGTAGTTCCTAACAATTTAGGCCCAGTTTGGTCAATTCACAAAAATGTGTATGAAGCGCCTTTAATAATTCAGAATTTGCTATGCAAACTTTGTGGTCAATTATTATTGGTTTTTATCTTTTGTGCAGAGTCAATATTCAGCAAGCAGGTCTGTTTTGGGCTTGGATAAAATGCGCAGACAAAACATCTGAACATTTTTAGTTAAAAAATTGAGTTTGAGGAATTCAATGTATGATACGACCTCAATAATTCACTGTGTATGATACACCCTCAATAATTTTTTTTGATGTGTATGATACGACTCTATAATTGTAATAATAATAATAATAATAATAATAATAATAATAATAATAATAATAATAATAATAATAATAATAATAATTTTGATTCCTGCGTAATCGCTGCGGAACACCATTAGGCCACAGCGGCCTGTTTTCACCTGTCCTTTTTCTTATTATTCCCCACATTTCAGACTGATCTTTTTATGAGCAGAATTGCTCTTTTTTGTGACTATAGCCACTTTTTTTGCGTCTGAAACTTTCACGTGGTACCATCATTGCCGCCAACATTGGTCAGGCTGTGGTCAACCTGACGCAATGGTTAAGTAAGAGCTCATCCTCACACAGTATTGAACAGTATGTATAACAGTTTTGAACCTAACTTTTTTGGTCGAAACGTGTCAACTACTTTGGATTTTACAGTATTAGTTTTTTTTCTGTGCCCAAAAATAAAATTGACGTTTGCATTTGTGAGAGGTGGTCAAGTATTAGCTGACATTTGTCATTTTGGTAACCGTGTTCTGTTTAGTCCTGTGTTATTTAACCACGCAAATGATTCAGCTAAGAACATGACACTGATCTAGGGGAAAAGCGTGAGCGTTTTCATTGCAACGTTGCGTGTTTATTTAGTTGTGCCTTGTGTTCTCAGTATGATATTTCATGGACACCCGTTCAGGTTTTGTTTTCGTTTCATCTTGTTTATTGAACGGAGTTTAGCGACTCCATTCTGCAATGCTTTAGTTTGATTTTTTTGTAAGATTTTCTAATGTATTGATTCAAGGAGAGCACATAAATAAGGAAACTTATCGTATTTATTATTTCCTTTCTTGATTGTCGAATTTCAGTTTAAACTTTTTTAAAGCGCGGATCAAATTAATAACGTCTAATTCCAGCATTTTGAAACTGCACTTTTTTGCCTGTATTGCTGACATTATCGCTTTAGGACTCTCAACGTCTTCGATAGGCGTAAAAGTAGAATTTTTACTGATGATCGGTTGACTATTTTTTTTTGCCTAATTGTATAACAATGTTCTAATTTGTCGTCAAAGTTTTGGAAAGGTACTTGAAACAAATAATGTAGTTTTGTAATACGGGTAATGATAACATTCTGCGATCTCTATTTTCATCTCTTAGCAGGGAAATCCTCTCTGCTTATGATTCAGAAATGTTTTTTGCCTATATTCCTACCTAATAACAATGTCGACTGACAGACCTAGCTGCAACTTTTTTGCAACCAATTTGCTTGTACATCATAAGAATCTCTTGCCTCCCATTCGAAGCGGTCATAAAGTGATCGATATTTTGATAAATTACTGTTCGTCAGGTGGCAGCAGTTGACCAAATAGACTTCCAAAAACTATTTTTTCTTTGATACTTAGGTTCAGCACAATTTTGCTATGCTTTTTGTCCCGCGTCAGTGTATATTTATGTGCTGTAAATTATTAAGAGGAACAAAGTAATTGAATTTGCCAAATTTAAGTTAAGCTTTGTAAAGATTGTGATCATTGGGAACTAAACATATTGCTGTCAAACGATGTTTGTATTAATTTTTAATAGTCTTGTGGTCTTTTCTATTCGATTTTTCGTCTCACCCTTTTAACTTTTTGTCCTCATAAACAGGTAAAGCAAGGACGGCATTAAGTCCCTGAGCAGCTGTCTTAAGCGTTTTACGTCTCGCTAGTCTCTGAGTCTTCGATTCACCGAAATTGTTGAGGAGACTTAAATTCACGGTTTGAAGGGTGGTTTTTGGAGCTTGACCTTCCCTCCCTTCCACCCCCGCCCCCCTCTCCCCGATACACACATGCACTCGCTCCGTACTCCCCCCTCGTCCACCCCTACACCTATTTGCACGCGCAACCCCGAACGCTTGACCCTCCCCACACTTAGGTCAAACTCCCTTCCCCTTAATTAAGCCTAAGCTAGCCCTTCTAAGCTGCAGCGAGCAAATGAAGCCAATCACTCACCAGTCGTTTGTGAGCGATTCGCTTGACGTCAGTTGCTTATGTTTCCCCCTGTTTCAATTGCTCTCGAAAACGCTTGGTGCCATTTTTGTCGCTGTGCCATTTTATGCAATAATTTTGTTAAATCATTTTGTTTTTTAGTGAGTTTAATCATGGTTGACTCCTTATTTTATCTTCCATTCTCAATTGTAAGCAGAATTTAAGTGGTGGCAGTTTAATGTTACTAGTGATCTGTAATAACCTATAATAATTCTATTTGAAGCCCCTCCCTTAAAGCAGCTGACGCAAGCTTCGCAAACAGCTATTTGACTAAAATCAGAAATGGCTGAGCTGTAAAGATGATTTCCTAGTCAACAGATTTTTTTAAAGAAAATCGCTTATCGCTTACATAGGTCTTGAAATGGATTTTTCGTGGCATAAATTTTCCCTTCGATATATAAGAAGGTATACTTTTTATTTGGAAAGTAAGAACAAGAATTGGGAAAGAGAAAAGGAAACAAACTGGAACCCTCTTCAGTTCAAAATAATGAATATACAACAGTAGATAGTTCTAGCTTTGTTGAAGGCAGTGTGTTATCAGACACTTTAAGTGAAGAAAAAAAATCCTCTGGATTAACACAGTCAATGAGCAACTTGACAGTTGATGACACTGACCCCCGTTTTCAAGTTCTCATTGATACAGTGCAATTTTATCCTGATAGAAAGGCAAACTGTTGAAAATAACTGTGAAAAGCCACAAAAACAATGAAACTAAAATCAGTTATACAAGTTGGGGACCACAATTTGACAAATGGGTGTGCTCACAATCCATTTGGGCATACGCTCAATTTAGCTCCTCATTGTCAGACACAAGATTCCACGTGATATAGCAGCCCGCATTGACGAGATAGTTTTGACTGGCGAAACAAATTCAAATAGCACAGAGGTCACTCCTGGTGCATCAAACATGAATCCTATTGAACTACCAGACTTGGAAACAATTTGCAAGAAACAGATTCCAACACTACGTACGTACCTGTCAAATTTCGACTCAGTTGGTCTGACGTTCTCACCAAAACTATCGAGGGATGTATCTCGCTGCCAAACGCACATAAAACTGGAAGACGCTTTTTGCCATTAGTGAATGCATATTACGAGCATCTAATAGAGGTGGAAAGAAACACAAACAAAACCAGAAAAACTTATTGTCAAAACGGTTTGAGAGCTGGAAAGCGGGGGACTACGCCGGACTTAGGTATGAAGCTGCATTGATGAAGCAATCAAGAGAGACCCTTCCTGAAACCATAGAAGCACTTGCAGCTCGTGCTAAAGCGCTGTGCCTCCAAGGCCAATTCGGGAGAGCGGCAGAAATTTTTTCATCCGATGGAGTAGCGCCAGATAATAGCCAAACATTCAGAGAGCTTAAAACCCTACAACCTCTGGAAGAAGAACCTCGGCTGCAATTTCAAGATTAAAGATTTCAAATTTTTGAGCCAAATGTATTTGGCCAAATAGAAACCTTCCCCAATTTCTCAGCTGCTGGTCCATCTAAAATGTACCCCGAACACGTTTTGCACACAGTTAATTGCGCTGCTTCTGATCAATCTAAACAAGCTGTTACAAGCATTACAAAGCTAGTGACTTTGGCTAGCATAGGTCAGCACCCTGTGTCAGTGGCACCAGTTTTTTGCAGTGCTTCAACTGCTTTAAAGAAATTAAAAGGTGGTGTACGTCCGATAGCTGTGGGGGAGGTCTTGCAACGTTTGGTTGCAAAGTGCATAGCAAAACAAACACAACTAGAGTCGGCCGAACTGTTCTCATCTAAACAACTTGGTGTAGGGGTCAAGGGTGGGACTGAAAGTATCATACACGCGACCAAAATTACATTGTAGTACTTGCAGTTTTCACAGGATGCAGAAAGGTTAGATCGATTTTAAGAACGCCTTATATTCCATTAAACGAAGTCAAATTCTAAATGCAGCTGCATTAATGCCGAGTTTTGTATCATTTGCCATATATTGCTACTCACCGCCTAGTCATCTTTAATATAGTAAAAAAATCTGTAACAAGTTAATCTGGAGTGCAACAAGGAGATCCTTGGGTCCTCTGTTGTTCTCCCTAACCTTGGGGCCTATAAGAGATTGAATCAAAAATACCTAATCTGGCCCAGCGCTGTTGGTACCTTGGCGATGGTATTATTGCTGGAACAGAACCCGAACTGAACGAGGCTGTAGATATATTGACTGCCTCGGGCAAAACGTGCGGCCTAGAACTCAGAAGAGACAAATGTGAGGTCCGGTCAAAAGGAGCTCTGAAAACGACCGATAGCAGAATTAAAAGAAACAGTAAGGAGGGACTTGAAGTTCTGGGTGCTGCTGTTGGATCCCCCCAATTCGTTGCTCTCTCGATACATAAACGTGTTCAGAAGATCGGAAAGTTACTGGAGAACCTGGAGTACATAAACGACCCACAGTGTGCTCATGGTATTCTACATAATAGCCTGGCTGCACCAAAAAGGGGTATATTCCCTGCGCTGCAATACACCATCAGAGGAAGCTGTAAATATTTTTCAGGATTTTGACTCGCTTCAAAGGACAAGTTTCGAGAATATACTGGGAACAGTCTGGTCCAATGAGTCATGGCATCAACCATGTTTGCCTATCAGTAAAACTGGAATTGGAATTCGACGAGCGTCTGATCAGATAAAAGCAGCATATATTGGTTCGATATCGCACTCTGTTAAATTAGTGAAGCTTATAACTGGCCAAAGTCCGACAGCAGATCACACTTTTACCCAAATGATTGATGAAATGAATGGTTTGTCAATATCGCAGCTTACTCAAAGCAAAATACAGGACGTCCTCGACGAAGTTGCTCTCAATAAATTATTTAAAAATCAAAGATCTGAAAGAGAAAGCTCGTTTGTCACGCTCTCTGCCTCAATCAGGAGGACGGTTATCGGCAGCTCCCAAACCGGCTCTCGGCCTCCACCTCTTGCCAAACGCGTTTCGTGCAGCTGTGAAGTACAAACTGGGCGCTCCCCTATATATGAAAAATAAAATGTCCCTATTGTAAAACAGGATCGTTGGTTACACTCGGTGATCATGCTGTTGCATGTCATGGGCGGGGCAATATGATTTCGCGACACGACTGCCTTAGGGACAAAATGTTTTCCGCTTGCAGCGCTGCCAACCTGTCACCAGTTTGCGAGCAGAAAAACATGATAACAGAAACAAATTCTCGACTTGGAGATGTGTACTTAACTTGTTGGTCTGCTGGGCAACCGGCAGCTCTGGATATAACCATTACCTCCCCACTGCTACCCAGTATTATTTCAAATGCGGTGAAGAAGTCACGTTTTGCCCTGAGAGCTGCGGAAGATAGGAAGTTGCAGCAATATTTCCAACAATGTGCCAACACAGGTTTTCAATTTATTCCCATGGCTTTTGAATCGTTTGGTGGACTCTCTGAATTGGTGAGAAAGACTGTGAAGCGAATAGCTCTGCTCACTGCCAACAGAAGTTTGTACTCAGCTTATTTGTCAGTTGCTTTCAGCAGGCTTGCTAAATCGGTTTCCGTCACACTAATGCGAGGAAACGCTATAATGTTGATAGCAAGAAGCGCAGAACTGTGAGCAAGCTGCAAGCAAAAGAAGACTCCTTAATGTCTCATGACCTTTGATTATGTACGTTTCAGTATTATAAATGCAAACCAGATGGCGTGGGTTCCACTATCCTAGTTGAAAACTCGATTGTGTGGGTTTTACTATTCCAACACGATTGATTTAATAAATTTAATTGATTTTCGAGTGTTTATTCGTACCTGACCAAAGTGGGGAGAATAGAAACATATATTTCATACCTGGAAAACTGAAATGATCTGTTGAAAATTGATTTGTTAATCTGGTGATCTGCTGTTTTATAAACCTAGTCATGGTAACCGAGTTTTATAATAATTCTGTTCAAAAAAATTTTTTTTTATTAATTTTTATTATTTTTTGAAATGATTCATCGGGAATATAGTTTGACGACTCCTAAAATCCCGAGCAATTTTGTTGGCTAATGATTTCTTGCGTTTTGCGCCCAATTTAACTATTCTCCGTCGCAAGGGTAAAGTTTGGATCAACTGGGTGATCGTGATGAACTTTAGCATTCAATTGCTATCGTGTTTTTGTGATTTTTTGGAGTTTCAATCGCTAAATGGAACTTGTTGTGCGCGATTTTTCTATCCGTTAATGCAGCAGTACTACATGCGAAACTGGTCATTTACACTGAATGTTATGTCAACAATGCAATGATATAGCTGTCTGTGGCATCAATTGGCCAATAGCACTGGCTATTAAGTAAAATGTCCAATAACAAGTAGTATTACAGGGCAGTGAACGTAATCTTCAGTATCAATGACCAATTTGGTCGGAGGATGACAGCTATATTAACGCATGTAGAAAAACGGAATTTAAGCATTTTAGATAACTGCTTTTGGCTCGCTTTATTTATGGTTTCATTTGGCTCGCGGCCGCCCAAGGAGTAATCGAATATACGTTTCCTGAGTTTGTTTTCTCAAGCGTTATATGTATATTCGTTTGTATTAAATTGACAATTGAGAATTGTCTTTTGCGTTCAGGTACGATGACGAATTACAACGAATAGTGCAGGAACCAGTGGAATTAGCCCAAGAGTTCAGGAAGTTTGACCTTGAGTCACCTTGGGAACAGTTCCCAGAGTTCCGCACACCCTTGATAAAACCAGCTGTAGAGACACCAGCAGAAGAAAAACCAGAAGAGAAGAAATGAAAATGAATTGAACTAGTTGTTAAACTATATTTCTTGGTCAAAAGCTGTTTCAGAAAAATTTAAACTTTAGAGGAATCTTTTTAAATTGATTTTGGAGGGCCTTTGAAACGGAAGCCAGTCTCTTAACGCGGTGTAGGATTTGATTTCTGTCCACATGTCTTTCTTAGGATTAAGCTTTTGCTAAATTGGTCCAACATCATTTACTCCAGTTTCTTGGTGAAACTTGGAGGTTATTAGGCTAATGACCTGTGTCAGCTGTAAAAGACTGTCCTGTTCACATTAACATATTTCTGTCACTCTGACATGTTCGTCCGTTGTGACTAAAATTGATTGAGTGTCAACTTTATTCTATCACTTGTGCAGTTGTGGCAGTTATTCTTTTGGCTACTGATAATACGAAAATTTCGTAAACTCTTATCTTGACCTAAACAGATGTAGAAACAATCGTTTGAGTTGACCGCTTATTCATTAAAGGAAGTTTACAACGATAGTGGAAATTGATTTTATTCTGATTCGATTAATTAACCTTCAGAATATTATTGATTGAATCTGAATTTTGTGCCTCGACTTTGATTAGTCTTTGAGCGTATCCACGGGGTGATGAACATAGTTTTTGGATCTGAAAAAGCCGAAAATGTCGGTTAGTTATTGATAGATCAATAAAGGTGGCATGATCGATTAATAAATTATCAACAAACATCTTGCAATCGTCCTTATTTACATTTGATTTCACAGTTTCGAGAAATTGCGCTAAATGAGCACCACCATATCGGCCAAAAGAACTTTCCGGTTTCAAAAAACAAGCCAAAATATATCCAGTCCTACAAAAAATACCCCAAAAGCAGGATCAGAAATTGACAGGAATACAGAGGACGTAAAAGAGAAAATGATAGAAGTAACGAAGTCGATTGTCGGAACTGATCATGCGGACATTGCCAATAACTCGAAAAATGTTGAACCCAAAAATTTGGACATGAAGCAGGACACACTGTTGAAAATCCTCTCTCGATTTAACCCCGATTTGTGTATTAAAGAATTGGACGTTCGCCTGCATAGTTGTCAAATTGCCCTTGAGCTGTTGGAACAACAGAAAATTCTAATTCTGGACCTGCTCAGGACTCTCAAAGACCAGAGGCTGAAAGTGGGGCTGCTTAAAGTGAAACAAACTCAAATGGAGAGTCTGAAATACTGTAATAAGTTTCCTGAAGATCACAAGTTGGCAGTGAAGATGTACGATTACTACATGACAGATCTGAAGATTCTCCAATCCGAGGAATTGAGGACAAAAGGCAGCTGCCGTCTTCCATGTTTTAAAAATAAGTTTGATTGGGAAGTATGATTAATAGCCGCCTTCGGCCTCTCAGTGGCTATTATTTAGGCGCTCTCCTTTTTACAATTCAAAGAATTTGAATTGTATTGGGGCACTGTCTTTTTTAAGATCTGTTCATACATTTTCATGATTTTTGAAGTCAAATTGGAGTAGTGATTTTAGTCACGCCGAAACAGGAAGTGGAGCGAAAAAGCGAGTGGTTTTGCGGTGTGAAATTTTTTTGCTCTAATTTTAAAGCCGAGTGAGAATACGGTGTTTGATTAAAAATTCGCTTTCTCGCTAGTGGATTTTTGTTCACATGCGGCAATTTCACTTTGATTTTTTAACGTTCTTTAAATTTTTTGGGTCGGATTTTTTTTCCAATTGGTCTTCCCAATCCATTCATAGTTCATTCTAGGCCTAGTTTTTTGTTTGAACCAAATTTCCATTTCTCGCTGGTAGTTTTTTGTTCTGATTTTTGTATTTGGACATTGATTTTCTGTTCTTTTATTTTTTTGATCTGATTTTTTTTAGAAATGGTTTTCCCAATTCACTCATAGTCCGTTTTAGGTCTAGTTTTTTGTTTAGTCATGAAAATTCTTTGAATTGTACGTCAGGACTTGTCCTGCTATGTTTTTTAATTCGCTTTACCTTTTGATCGCTTTTTTCGTTTTACATAAGTCACGATTTTCACTCTTGACTTCTGACTTACTTCACTCAATGTTTCAACTGAATGGATTCTAACTTTGAATTACGCAATTTATTGAATACTGTCGAAGTCAAAAGAGCAAAATCAACTGAGCTAGCTGACATTAGTATTAAGCCTAATAGCTTTCAATTTAGAAGAGGAATTAGGTATGATTTTAGAATCCACTGAAACTGTCCACCGAATTGGAACACTTTTTCAAACTGAGGAAAAAATCTGTCAATTTCTCTCTTTTTTTCTTTTTTCTGTTTCAATCCCGATGTGCGCCAAGCGAGACAACGGCGGCTATTTTCCGGCAATCTGCGGGCTTTGTTCTGATTTTTTTAAACCAGCTTTGTTAATTTGACGGGATTATTACAATCCTATAAAAAAAGCTGCATTCTCAAAAAATTTGCCCCGCCTGATATTAGTTAAATCAATATTTCGTAAATCCAGATTTTTTGCGAATCCATGTTTTTGCTTTAAATTATGCGATAAAACTTGGTTTCGGAATTTTTTTTGAATTTTAAGTAAGAAATTATTTGCCGGGGTCGAAATTATTTCTTGCCAAACAGATACAGATGCATTGGAAAAAAATCACTTTTTGTATGCCCAAATTATTGCTTTGAGGTAAATCATTAAAATCGTGGCATTGGCGTAAATGGAACATGGCGAATCCTTTCTTGCCAGGCTTTCTTACATTGGTGAAGGAATCACGATATCTGTCAGCCAGGTTTGTAGACATTGGATCGAACGAGTTCTGCGGAAATAGAGCCAGGATCTTCCTCAAAATACCAGACGTGAGAAGTCTGAGTGGATCGGTAGTCAAAGTGTCAGAAGAGATCAAATTGTGGGGTTGTATGTGGAACTTTGGAGTCCAGCTAGTCAAGTCGCAGTGAGTTATGTTTAATCACGCGGAAGCTTTGAAACTGGTTTATGATGACGTGTTTTGGAAATCTTTGATAAATAGCGCTCTTGATATACGGCGCGACCAATCGACTAGGTCTAAATTTTCACACAAAATGGTAGACTTCCGCAGCTTGTTGACCTCAACTTTGAAATAATTTTGAAAAAATCAACTGGTCTCAAACGAAGTTTAGTAATTATATTCCTCCTGTCGGTCTCTTTCAGTGAGATCTTTGCAACTACAAGTTATCGTCTGGCCACAATACTTTAGTCTCCAGACAGTGTAGTTTTGAACGCACGACGCCCCCTTGTGCGTTCATTGTGATCGGCGCATATCGAATTTTTGGCCTGGAACCTCAGCCTGGGTTTGCAAGTAGCTAATTTTTTCAAGCGTAGAAACTGTCACTATAACTGATTCTCGCTGACATGTTTAAAGACTATTGTTGTAGGAGTTGGCGTAAATTGGTTAGTTTAACCAGCGGCCTCAAAATTGGATTAACCCGACCGTGCACACAATTTTGGAACTAACTGAAAAGTAGTGACAAGATATCGTCACCATTATCCCAGATTATAGTCACTATAAACCGAGGTTATGGTTTATAATTTACTGTAGCATCCATCTATCTAATTGCCAAGGACTGTTAGTGGCTGTAGCTTAAATATCAATTTAACTAATGCGGCTACTTGCTTAACAACTTATTGAGATATCAAATATATGGGATATATTTTCAATCCGCAATTAGTTGAAAATTAAGAAACTAATTATTTTCATTCTCAGTTTAGAT
The DNA here is from genome assembly GCF_964194025.1 of Convolutriloba macropyga. NCBI lineage: Eukaryota > Metazoa > Xenacoelomorpha > Acoela > Convolutidae > Convolutriloba > Convolutriloba macropyga. The sequence goes on along the minus strand of NC_134481.1, from coordinate 33,000,014 downwards.
ATTATCCTCTCTTATCCCTTACTCAGTAGCGTTTTGTTCTATTTTTAAAATTTCCGGCCATAAAGTAATAATTAATTTCACAAATTCCCCTTAGTGCTAAAGTGGCTGAAACCAAACGTTACATAAGTTCAGCTGTTTTTGTTCAGTCTGTTATATTTACCGTCTGTTTTTTTTCTCTTTCTTCCAACTACGTGCTTCCAGCGCGATGAATTTAGTTAAATAACGCAAATATAGGTTATATTATTTTTTTTCTCCAGCATTCGCTGTAAGCGTCACTATTTTCCAAATTAAAATCTAATGACAAAGTATTGATACTGACCGATAATGTTAAAAACAGCTATTTCACAGGTAATACACGCGATAAAACGGTGAAACCCGACAGTCATTAAGTTGCTGAGGGGTTCCCCAAGAACTCTATTAGTCTTGAGATAAGCGGTTCACAAAAACCGCTGAGGAAGCTTGAATCAAAGATGTGATGCAAACATCTTGACAAAGTTGTAACACTAATTCTCCTCTCTATGTTGTGAACATGCACTTTGAGTTATTTTAAGGCAAAAAATTACGCAATTACATTATATGGGCTTCCTGTCTGAATTAATTTTGACAGAACAATTGAAGATCCGGAGACCAGATGATTGTTTGGAAACAAATTTCGTCAAACATTCTGTAAAAGGCTACAGTTTTTTTACATCGATTCCTTCAACCCCTTTATTTCCACAACAAAATAGTTTGACACCAAAAAGTTTTCACCCAAGAGTTCTTGTGTTCCCTAATACGCTCGAAACCTATGTATTTTTAAAATATATAAATGTTACATTTATAAGAAATTTAAATTGGAGTGAAAAGTGGGGCAAAATAATTGAGGTTCAATGATCGACTGAAATTAATAAGTGTATAAAAGTGGTACTCAAACAACCGATTTTTAACTTTTTGACCTCAATGTTGAGTTCAATTCCGCTTTGATTGAAACAGCATTTTTTGTTCCCCATAGCCTAATGGAGTTTTGTTTGAAATTAAATAGAAAGGCATAATTGTTTTACAGTAAAATTTTTGCGCAATATCTTTCTGCTTCTGCAGTTAAAGGAAAAAACAAGTCAATTTTAGATGACACAATATTATTTGTTAGTATTTCGATGAATGTGAGCGTTTCCCCCGGTATCTGATTCTGTTGTTTTATTTGATCTAAATTTCAATCCAATTTTAATTCTTTAAGATCGTATATATAGTGTCCCATGTGTGCAAATTCAGATATTTTGAAATATGAATTAGTACACCGGTTTTTCTGCCTTAAATTTAAACTTTTAATCAAAGTAAAATTTGGTAGAATCGTTTTATACGAAAAATTTATCCATAAAGCTTATGTTATCTTTGAATTACCATTAAACATCACGTTGCATTGAGTCGATTGTCTGTGAGTCATATGTTCCTAGGGTGATAAACATCGACATAAAGCAACAATCTATAAGTTAAACCCTTGCTGAACTGAATGGGAGAATTCGGACTTTCAAGTTGTAAAAACAAAAACTGTCACAATTTTTGTAGAAAAGATTGGGAACTGGATATTTGGGAAAGAATTTTAGTTAACTGAGTACGGATGCAAGATATAGGCAATCTATATCTATGTGAAAACAACAACACTAGAATTTTCTGATATCGGTTGATATGCTAATTTAATTGCTTCTGTCTTCATAAAAGTCTGATGATAGCCCAATTTGAATTTTGTTGATCAGTGATACACATCTTAAAATTCAATAAAGTATTAGGTTGAATATTTTTGTAGGCAATTTTTAAGTTTGAAAGGTGTTTGAAATTTGAAAAGTTATAGAACGTTCTATTTTAGACTCACTACAATTGCATGAACCATTAACAGTTGTCGATCTCAATGGGAATCTCGTTTTCTATTTGTCGGAGAAAAATCCTTAAATGTAGTTTTTTAAGATCTCTGTGTCAATAAGAAAATTTTAAAGCCTCTGATGATTACCGAAGTATTTTCAGGACATCCCTACTACCAAAGAGCAGGAAAAGATTATTCAAAACAAACAAATTGTGTCATTCGAACGAAAAAAAACTGACAAATAAAGGCAAAATAAATCAATAATTGGCGAAAAAGAAAGTTTTGCCAATTTTTGGATTAGTTGTTATGCAAAACTGGGCCTATATTAACGCAAAAAGGTCGATGCCGCTCCTTCAATGCTTTCTTTCAATTCAACTAAAACTGAGTTTAATTTTTGATCTGTCACGAATAAAGAACCTTATGAAGTAAATGATAAACTACCAAATCGTGATTAAACTGGTCTCGAGTGAATAAACTTAGGGTTATTGAAGGATTTTAACATGTCTATTTGAATTCACTCGCGTCTATACAATAATTGAGTGCATCAGCACATTTTTTTTCCGATTTCTTGAAGCTTCTTGTAACTTCTGTTTACAGAAAGGACGATAAACCACAGATATATCGACTACATCAGTTCACCAAATCTAGCAGTAGTTGGTGAACGCTTCTATTGGAGCAAGCAACACTTCATTAAATTTTTTATTAAATTATTGTTCCGACCCCTCTTGAGGGGGGGGGGGAACTATATACTCAAATGGGTTTTTTTTTTGTTCAGTCAATATTGGCCGATCGATATATTCATCGTAGAGAGTTGAGACTGGTATCATTAGAAAGCTTGTCCAGCGTAGGATATGGAATTAAAAAGATTTTTTTGATTTTAGTTTTTTACAGGGAGATATCGAGGTTTAAACTTTCGAGAAAATAGAGTGAATTCCGCTGATTTCAATTACCTTTTTTCGGAATTTTTGACTGAAATCTCACTAATTTTGATAAACTTTGATAAAGTTTTTCAAGAAATTGTTGTTGATTTTACGCTTAAAGACAAAATATATTGTCAGCTATTTTCATTAAAAATTTTTTGTCACAATTTCCGGCTAAATATTTCACAAAATTCAGACTTTTTCATCAAAAAGAGCACAAAATAAGTTTCTTTAGTCCACTCTGATTAAATTTGCAGGAAGTGAACACCCAAACACCACTAACACAATCTTTGTAGACTGAAAAGGGGGCTAATTCTACTTCAATTGCCGTTGAGAGTGCTCTGTAATTAAAACTTTGCCGTTCTTTGCTAACTTTATTCGTTGATTATCAAAAACACAACATTTATTATCGATTTTTAACTAATAAAATATCTATATCAATGACATTCGAAAAATTAAATATTCTTAATGGACAATCAACATTAGCAGGACTGGTTTTGTACGAATCTTGGAGCGTTACAATCCGAAAATAATTCGGATTGTCATCAGTCTGTTTTTTATATAAAAAAATCGATCTTTTTTATTTTAATTAAAGAACAGAACAATTAAAATCAAAGCTCACAAGTGATAGGTCCTATTGGCTTCATAATCTGCTCCAAATTAATTTTTTTAGGGGCTTGCTTGAAAGCTTATGGTCGTTTTGACTTTTAAAAAATTTGATTTTTAAATAAAAATGGCCTCCATTTTTCTCTTAATTTGGTCAACTTGTAGCTTAGTGTCAGCAATCGAAGAGTGCTCCTTCTTTCTGCTGAATTCAAAATTAGTCTTTCTTGTGGTTTTACGCCTTAAGTTATGGTGTTCTGGCTTTGATACTACTAGATTTCACAAATTTTTAAAAATTTTTAGGTATTTGCCCACTTTTCATGTTTTCTAGTTTTGTCACATCATGGTATTGGCAGTTCATATATCAGATTTTTTGTGTTCAAAATAACGCACAATTGATAATATTTTAATCCTTAAAGATATATATAATGGTTCTTTACCGCTTCCACAATTATTTCTCGAAGAATTAAATTGAATTTTTTGATTTTGTCTTTAACTGCGGTTTTTACTCTGTCTTGTTAGTCGTATTTAATTCTTGTACAATGACCTGATTTGATTGCGTTTTCATGGAAGAGTAGATGAGCCGATGTTCTGATATTGGAATATAGATGATGGCTTTCATGACTTTGAAAACAATTGTTTTCCAAAATGAAAAAAAATAACACTTCAACTTCGCAATTTTGTTCCATTTATTGTCTTTTTGTTATCTGGTCTCATTTAATTAAAAGTTAAAGATGACAATATTGTTGTCCAGGGAAGGTGTCATAGGGGATTGGTGTCACAAATCTAATGTTTTTAATGAATTCGTTATGACTTTACTGGCTTCGACACGGGTTTTTCACAAAATAAAGTAAGCTAATTTTTAATTTTTGTCATATTTGACGTTTTTTTGTAAACGTAAGACATATTGGAAGAATAAACGAACCCATTCAATTTTTTCACTTTGTAATTGAGGGCTTTCATGTCTGTCGAAATAAATTTTTTTCGATAAAAACATGTATTACATAATCTTGCTTTTTCTTTTTTGTCTAATTGTTACTTAGTTTCAATAATGAGAGGCCACTTAATACATTTCAAGGGAAGGTGTCAAAAAGGAATGGTGTAAAAAATCTAATGTTTTTGGTTATGACTTTACTGGCTTTCACACGGGTTTTTCACAAAAAAAGTAAATGAATTTTTGATTTTTGTCAAATTGGACGTTCTTTTTGTAGACGTCAGACATATTCTGGAGAATTGCAGGTCTCGAGGGCTTTTTTTGGAAGAATGGACGAACCTATTCAAATTTTTCATTTTTATTTATTTTTTGTCTAATTGTTACTTAGTTTCTTTAATGAGCGGTCACATAAAAACTTATCGTTGTTCGACAAAGGTGCAATCGAACATATTTTGGCGGCCAAAGTATGGCATTACGGCTTCCAAAGCATTTTCTGGCAAGTTTTAATTGATTTTATGTTTTTTGTCTTTTTGTTGTTCTTTTTGTAACTGCTTAAGAAATTGAATACCGACAATTCTTAATTCCGTTCTATAGAAGCATTGGTAATTGTAAACCTATGGGATATTTTAGTTGATTCTTAATGGTTTTCATTACTTTGAAATTAATTTTTTTAAATTAGTTTTTTTTTAAAATAAATACAGCGAATTTTCTAACTTTAAAATTTCTGTTCTTTTTTGTCTAATTTTTACCAAGCCCTATTTTGAACTGTTGAATAACCATTTTTTCTGGCGAGTTACAAGTTATTTTGTTTATTTTCAGTTTTATTTGACACTATTTTTATTTTGTTATTAAGTTGTTTTTTTAAAACGGACATAAATTTTTTGATGTAATTAATGTTTGTTGTTGTTGTTGTTTGATTTTCCGTTCGTCTTCGCTCGCTTTCTTAATATCGGCATATCTCATCAATCTAATGATTTTTGTTATTTTCAATCTAGTTATTTTGTTTATTTTCAGTTTTATCTGACGCTATTTTGATTTTGTTATTAAGTTTTGTTTTTTAAAACGGACATAAATTTTTTGATATTAATTTTTGTTGTTGTTTGATTTTGCTGTTCGTCTTGACTCTCTTTCCTAATATTGGCATGTCTCATCATTCTGATGCATCATTTTTACACCACTGAGTTATTTGCTTTGGAGGCTATCTTTTCGTTCATACATCAGTTTTTTTTTGCAAAATACTTGAACTTTTGTGTTTTTCTATCTTCCTCATTTGGTAGAAAATTATGCCAAAATTGTGGATGAGCGGGGTCGGAACTTTATGTGCTATCGCACATTACCGAGCCTCCTTGTTTACAATAAGCAATTCGGTTTTCAAAGGCAAAAGATAAGTTATGTCTCGATGTGATCTTTTCTTAATCTGAAAAACTTAATCAATGGTTTGAGCAAAAGTGAATATGTAATAGCAATTTTTTAGCATAGGTCTGCAACTCATCATACAAAAGTTAAAATTTGGCTTTGGGGGGAAACGCAAACAGTATTTTACTCTCATTCATTTGTAACAATGGACTCTGCGTTGAAAATGGACTGACAACGTTGAACTGGACCGTCATAAATCTTGGTGACTCTCTTGTTGTTGCTCTGGGTCCTCTATACTTTTTCCTGTTTGTTATTGGTTTCAGAGGAAAAGTAGAGGGCTGTATTTTATTGCAGTTTGCGGATGTTTCAGCAGTTGTATGTCACGCAAAAAGAAATAGGAAATCGTTAAGAGACTTTGATCAGTATATGATAGAAAATCGGGTACTTCGAATGAAGTGAAAAAAGGAGATAACGATTTTCAGTAATGAAAATTCAGCAACTTTAAGTTGCTTTCAGTTTATTCGTCCCTCCATTGAGCCAACGGACAATTGCAGATATTTAGTCACAATTTATGATATTGAGTTGATTAGCCGAACAACTTAACAAATTTATTGGCAATTTGGCTTTGGCAATTAGATCATTACATTTGGTTCGTCATCAAATATCTTAATAAACTAGAATAAATCTGTTCAGATCACTTGTTCTATCACACTTGTATTTCAGTGCCATTTTTTCCAAAATTTTTATAGCAATCGGTTTATAGAATCAAAATTGATTCCAGAACCAATTATTAAAATGAAACTGCACAAGATCTGCTTCTGGAATCAATAATTGTTCCCGCGGAACTGCAAGCGACGCAACGTTTCATCAACAATTTTTTTTTAATTATGTTTCGACAAGAAAAACAATCCAACTTGAAAGAAAAAGGTAAACATAACCGAAGACGTCGTAGTTAGCAAAAGTCAGCGTACAAATAATTTTTCATTGACTTCAAAATGTACGAGGGGAATTTTTCTGTTGCAACGTTCTAGAGTTGCTCATAAGGATTTGTCGAAACGTCTAATTTTCATATGACCTAAACATTAGAAGTAAATCAATCAGGCATTTGCCTTAGATGTCAAAAACATTGTCTTCTTTCAGTACTCTGAAGAACAGAGCTTTGGCAGTGTTACGACATGGCAGTGGAACATTCCTCAGTTGTTCCCTCTTCTGCAAACCTCCCAAGGCCAACTCCCAGTTCAGATTCTGCAACACAACCATCGACATCGCATTCTCCCTCCTTCACAAGCAGGAACTGTTTCCATATTCAAGTCACGTCACTTCTCTAAGTATTTTTGAATCCTTTTGTGGTGTTATAACAGTGGCAATGTGATGAGCAAAGCTATGGGGTACAAACACTGATTTTTAAGGGTCGCCAAACGATTTGGAGCAAAACTCTCATTGTCATGATAGCTCTATTCTTTTTTCATCTCCGAAATTTCCTTCAATTTTGCCAATTCTCAAATCTTGCAGCACCAAAATTGTTGTGCTATTCAAGCCATAGTGGATAAAAAGCAAAATAACGGATAGGAAAGTACTCAAACGTTATCCACTTTCTATAAATTCTCACCAAATCGCTTCCAAGACTGTCTGTATGCAGATATCTCAAATTTCTGTCGTCTTCTGAATTTCTAACTAGGCTCAACAGTGAGGGGACTCTGATGGAAAAGACAAATTCAAGACAATTTATAATAGTAATTAAAACAATATTACCAATATCCGTGGTTCACTTTCCCAAAATGAACTAAACCAAAACCGCTCACGGTATCCCAACTCTTCTTGCGATTACAATTCTTTAAAAGTTTAGTCCCACTAAACCAACTACTTTCTCTCGCTTGTTCGAAACCAAACTTCTGAAGTTCTCCCAAAATCTCCAAAGTCTGCTTCCCTCTCTCTCTCTCTAAAACTTCTGTGTCACTTCAATTTATACTCCACCAATACGCTCTTATCTTAAGCAAACAAACCTCAATCTCTTAAGTTAACATTGCAACTTTTACTTTAAATCTATTACATTCTGTAGTAGGGCTTTGTTTGCTATGCAAGCAACCCAATATCAAACTATGGTCTGTCATTCAACGGCTAGCAACCATTGTTCGACTTTCTCCTTATCTTAAGTAAACGACCTTTGGACTCTTATGTAAACAAATCCACTTAACTTTATCTCATATATGCACTTGACATGTCAATCAGTGTTTGCTTAGTAAACATTGAACGTTGCTCTGAAAAGTACTTATTCCTTTATTTCCGCTATCAAATTAACTAGCTGCAATCAATACCTGTCAAAAATCATGTGATTAATAAATAGCCAAACTCAACCCTAAACCAAAGACCAATTGTAATTTCCAATTTTGAAACGATTTCATGCAATTCCCCAGTTAAAAACCGCCGAAAAATCCAATATTCCTAAAAGCCCAAAAGTGTGACCTCTAGAGGTCACTTAGGGGTCAATAGCCAAAGATGAAGGGTCAATTTGGTAAAAATAATTATTGGCTCGAAAAGTCCTACTATAGTTACACCTACTCACCAATTTTTATCACCTAACTCCTAATAGAACACGAGCAATGACCGCGCACACTTTTCATCGACCTCACTGATCACCCCAAAATTCAGAACTCAATATCTCGGGAAGTAGTGGTCAAAACGTCTTCGGGTAAAAATTTCTATTAAACGTAGGGTGTCACCAACATGCCTTCCAAGTTTCGTGACCTACCGATTAGCCGTTGCGAGTCGTTTGCAATTTGAAATTTTTTAAGGAGTCGTGGGTGCCGAAACCCGAAAAATCGAGTTCGTCAAAATTGACCGGGGTGGTTATTTTTTGTTACTAACTGTCTCACGTTATCATATTATTACCATTTTAAAATGATTCGGCCACTCAAAAATGCCAATTTCCGGTTTTTGGCACTCGGGTCAACCCGAAGCACCGTGTTCCGGTCGCACCCGGAAGTTAAAAATAGCACCATATGAAAGCCCTTGAAAAGTTACACTTACCCTCCAAAAATCATAAGGCTACAACCAATTCTCCACGAGCAATTTAAATTTTACGTCCCGCAGCACCGACGTGCGCTAGTTCCGTGCGGGTTGGTCTGGGGTCAAATCCTACTTCAAAGTCGGATTCCTCGAACCCAAATTAGTCTATCCCCCAATTTTCAGGTCAATCCGACTTCAACTTTTAGCGAAATTACTATTTCAATTTAAGTGCTAACTGTCTTCCGGTAAAACAGCCTTTTTACCGCAGAATACCCAAAAATGATCCTAACTCCTTTTCCATTATCATCTCATACAGTACTCTGGACTTGATACCCGTTGCAACTCTTAACTAGCTTTATATCATATTCAAACAGTCATTTTTTCATTCAAAATTTCGAAAACCTTCAAATCACGCCACTTCCGGTGCTAATAACTCGGAGTTGGGAGGTCGGATTGGCCCAAAAGATATACCAGCCTGAAAGGACCATTGGGTGTACCTGACATTAAAATTTCATAAGCGTTCACCTAATATAACTCCCACATTTGCAGGGCACCAAGTTCTGCTACCCTCCTTATCTTTGTCACTTCAAAATAGCACATTTGTTTACTTCAAATTGAATTTCCAATTCTGTTCAAAGAATCTATTTCACTTCCAATCTTCGCTCTCTAGTTTACTTAAATCACTCACTTCGACTTTGGCTTGATGCACAAATGCAACTTTGCTAATTCAACTAAATATATCGACAGCTCAATATGCTTTTGTTCATTAATTTGTTTGTTTATGATATATCACTCAAATCCCCTCTCTGGCGCCTTCGAAACAAAAACCCATTCAGAAAGAAACATTATTTCGAACACCTAATTAACTTGCCTAATTTGACCTAAATTATATATCTTTCTCTCCCTCTCTCCCATGTCTTTTTACAAAAATTAAGGACTACTACACTCCTCCCTCCTAGATAATTATTCTCCCGAATAATTGCAAGCCGTTATCCTGTGACCCGATTGACCTGCTCCTACGTACTTTAACAACTGTCGACCTAGTGAACTGAACCACTTGGCTTTAGCTCCGGTTTAATATAAGATAACTGCACTAAAATCTGATTAGCGTTTGATGAAATCAGATTTGAAAACATTTTCGCATTTCCACATTTTAACAAGTTCTAAATAATTCATCAACATTGGTTTTTGCCCAAACTCTATTGCCTTTGACATATATCCTCCCCAGGGAACCCTAAAATCACTTAAAATAAAAAAATCTAAAAATAGATCTACCAGAACTACACATTTCCCCAAATAATCTTACTTTTTTGAAAAACTTTTTTCCTACGGCTATAGTGCTTGATCAACTTGTCTTGTTAAAATAGATTAATACAATGTAGACAAAAATTGGGTAAAAAGGCTCGGATAACTTAGCTGTCAACGTTTCTTTCGTCATACACTCGTTCACCTGTACATGAAAACCTTCTTCCTTAGATGCTTGAATGGATGTCCACCTCTTCTTCCACTGTAGCTACCATTTCTCCTGTAATACTGCCATGACTGCTGTCTTGATGCTTCCAAACGGCTCCACCTCTCCTTCTGGCTCAACGATCGGTTCTTCAGCAGCAGCTTCGCAATCTCCGGAAATCGCGATGCAATCCCTCTATCCACTTTCTGCTCAACTTCCATCGAAAACCCGCAAGAGTCCTCCCTCCTAGGCTGCTGATCATCATGAACCAAAATGTGCAACACTGTAGTCATTGAATTGTGATCGGATTTCCCTGTTCTGTCAACTCCAGCACTTTCCCTTTGATGCTCATCCGTTGGTTCGACCAAAACACTATCACATAGCTGACTTTCATGCAATTGCGATTGCACCCATTCCTCCAACTCCTTTCCCAACTGTGCAAAATTACTTCGGTCAACTGCTGCCTTATCGTTTTGGCACTTCTGTGTTTTAGATACCAGCTGACGATCAATTCCTCCGGGACTTGTCCAATTCTCCAAAGTGTTCACAGTGCACTCAGTTGTACACATTTGTGTCTCATCAGCCACGTGTGTTGCATTGCAAAACTTCTGGTCCACACCTCCTGTCTTTAACTCCATCAAGGCCCAGGCTCCCAACATATCAGCTCTGCTAGCTTTGACACCACCACCAAAACCGCTCGCTATTGCAGTTACGTTGTCGCATGCTACTGAGATCAAACTCGCAGCAAAACCTGTCTCGCTTCTCTCATCGTTGACATCAAATTCCTCTACATCCGAAATATCTTCAAACAAATTGTCATCATCCGACTGTTCATCGCTTAGCTCATCAGACTCTGGCGACTGTACATAATCCTTTTCCACAGCATAATGCTCGTTTGGTCCACAAGACTCAACTTTCTGCTCAATGATTTCTCCCTCGGACGTTTGTTTTCTGAAACCACTGTTTTCATTTTCGCTCAGCGCTGCTCTACAAATTTCCTGATTTGTTTGACCACAAATTTCATCCGTAAACTCGACCTCAGGTCCAGTTTGCACTTCATCGCCGTCACCTGGAATTCTTATTCTACTACCACTCAGCAATGCTCAAATCTTCCACTTTTCCAGACAGATCCTTACCGAAAGCTCCTTTTCTTGACAAACCACAGCTGGACCCAATGCCAAACTCTGCAGGCAGAACTTTTGCCAGGTTGCCGAAAGTGATCAATTAAAGAAACGCCAGCGCTACTTCTTGTATCAATCACCTGCGTCTGAGAACACTGCTGTCGCGTTCTTTGATCTGCAGTATCACTGGGTTCACTGAATTCCGTCCTATTTCCCGCTTTCCCTCTAATAAACGAACTGTAGCTTCGCTCATAAAAAAGTGGACTGTCAGACAATCGTATGTCAAACTGATACAGCGTCTCGGTCAGTGTCCATGCTTGCTTCTCTGGAGTCGACCGCCAATAATCTCTTGATAAATCACTTACTGCATTCAAGGCCCACCCACACAATTTTGTAGGCAACCAATTCATCATCTCTTCTTCCGTCCTTCCCAGCTTCATGCAAGTGCTCAAATAATCAGTTAGTTATCGAAAGTAGTTATCTAACATTAGAAAATCTACCCAACTAACTGGAAGCAGTGAATTTGGAAGCAGTCAATTATATCTAACCCTTGAGTAATACAGTTGGGCAAAACTTTTTTTCCAATCAAGAATTCTTCCTTCGGAGCGAAAATATCAAAAAAACTTACAAAGTTCAGTGTTCATTGCATATTTTTTATTCAGAGGAGAAGGCCCAACCTCCGAGCAGATTTCAATCAAAAAAGTTTTTAAGTTAACTAAAGAACTAAAATTGTGTTATGAAATCTTTTTTTGAAATTTTTTAGAGTATTCTTTTTTGAGGATGGCAGAATCATTGACCATTATTATTATTATTAATGTATGTACAATCAAGTTAATCAATTTAAAAGGCACCAATAAGTAAAATAGAAAGTTCGATTTCGAAAAAATGAGTTTATTCTCTTGTTTTTACATAGATTTTCCTTTAAAACCAATTGATTGCTCTTGTTGCTGGGAGCCAAGGATGGATGTTGCTTTGAGCATGGCAAAATCACTAGCGTACTGCAAGGCTATGTTTTGTTATGTTTTTTAAACTTGTTCATAGGTGGTCTGACGTCATTTTGTTAACAGTTGACAAACTAAAGTCTCAATTACTCACCATTTAGCTAGAATTTTTACATCTGATTCTAATTATAAATTATCAAATCAGTAAAACCTTTCAATTAAATTTTTTTGAAGATAGTAAATGAGAATTTTAATCAAGTGGTTATTATAATCAAACACTAAATCAGAACAAAAACTAAAACAAATAAAAAATAAAACTTAATCAGCAAAAAAGTAATTGATCGAGTTACCTACTCGCAAGAAAAATAATGAGGCACGTTAATGTGCGTACGCACATAAGGTTCCGACCCCGCTTATCCACATTCTTGACTTAATTGGCTACCAAATAGTGAAGAGATAGAAAACTTTCAAAAACATACATATCGTTCAACAAACAACCAATGGAAAACAAAAATGCTACAATAGATAGCCGAGGAACGTTGTTGATAATAGAACTACTAGAAATGTCAATAATAAATTTCAAAACAAATATTATTTACGACAAAAACTCGACGTCTATAATAAAAAAAAATCATAACAAAATCAAACTCGCATCAGATAAAACCTAAACGAATCAATTGAACCTATACTTCATTAGAACAGATATCGGACCTGTCCTCAATGCGACTGGTCAACAGGTCGACAAAAAATCAAAAAGCAGCGAAGTTCATAAATATATTTCTATTTTTGAAAACAATTAATTTCACCGTTTTTAATGTCCTTATAAATCAACTGAAATCCCTAAAATATTCATTAATATCTCCATAGGAAGCAATTGAGACATATATTTATCCCATGACCAATTGCGCAAATCTTCAAAATCAATGTGTCCTACAATTATTGTTATAAATGAAAAAAAAAACAAAAATCCTATAAAATGTTCAAATATAAAAAATCTCGAATACTTTATGAAATCTCGTAGTAACAGTAGTAACAAAGCCGACAAACAATTGTTTGATGCTAAAACCGTTATATAAACTAAATTATAGCTCAGTAGAAGCGGGCTGTGACCTGTGTTTACAGAGACTTAGCAATAAATCGACCGAAAAACTATTTAAAAAATTGACGAAACTCAAAAACCCAAATATTTTTTCGAAAACAAATATTTTCAAAAGTATTAAAAGTTTTGAGATTTCAACAAAAAGCGATGAATTTAGTTGAAATACCTCAGGAAGCCAATTGGGCCTGTTAATAATGACACTAAGTCACGATCCCACAAAATAACAACAAATTTTTAAAGAAGACAAAACTTCAAACAGTTTTACGAGATCACACTGTTCAAGGCACTATAATTACACAATGTTACCTGCAGCAATTGTAAATTGTCACTTTTGCCTCATTTTTTCATCAGAGAGCCTTTCTGAGAAAAGGACTACGTAGACATGACAACAAAAAGAAACTCAAAAGTTGAACAGTATAGGAATCTTGAAAACTATTTCATGAACGTAATGGTCTAAGCAATCAGTCACAACGTATTACCAAACGCGAAAAAAACTGATTGAATCAACAAAATTAATTGAGACCCCTAATTAGTGACAAGTTTTTGCATGGATACGAGAATGAAAGCAAAATTTTTACAATTGAGAAATAGAATTTTTTTTAACTCAATTTGAAAGTCATTAAAACAAAAAGTTACAAACTGAAATTTATAACTTGGTTGAGATATACGTCCTGGGAAAGCAATTGAGGCCTATCGTTGTCAGGTATATGGCGCACAACAACAAAAAGAAAGACAAGCATAGACAAGAACAAAAATGTCCACAAAACTTTGCGAGATAACTGCGTCTCAGCGCAAAAAGCATAAACTATATAACAAAAACAGTTGACATATCCAGATACGCCTTTTTCGAACGCAGTGCATTTTTCCTATTATGCTTTCTTTCAATTGAACTTGCCAACAATGTAATAATTCGACAAAAAAGCAAAATATAGATAAAATATGCAGTTATGCTCAAAATTAGAATAGAACTGAAAACGCGTACTTTCAAACAAAGAGACCATTAGTTGAACATAAAATTGTTACGAACAATAATTTATAACCAGCGGGAAATCAGGTTCCTGCCTGTTTTTATTGAGAGTGTGCCCGAAGTTGAGAAAAATAAGATAAAATAGTTGCAAAGTTAAAAAATTAACCGCTATTTTCTTAAAACAATAATATTCATAATTCAAAATTCAAATATAATAAGTCATAACACACATTACATAACAACCAGAAGAATTGTCTAGGTTTTTTTTATACCTCTTGAAAGATAATTGGATCTTTGATTTGGGACATAAAGTCATTGGGCCACAAAAAGATAACAAATCAGTTGGTCAGAGCAATGAAAACCATGAGCTTAACTCTGAAACCAAATTATAATCTCGTTGGGTCTCGTTCATTGTAAAAAGTATCTGTCTTGAATTGTGTCTTATTTTGAAATTCTGGTCAGTAATTTACATGAAAACTTACATAGCGGAAATATTTTGAAAAAAAGAGACATGCCCCATTAAAATCTAAATTTGTTTTTCTCGTAAGGATCCATGGTGCGATCAAGATCAACCCAGATAATGCTGCGCATCTCACAAAATACTCTTTTTGTTCAAATGGCTTGGCTGCGAAATAGATCAATTTTTCAACAAAATTTTTCAGTTTGTCAAAAATAGATATTTTGTATAAATATCGAGTTTGAATTTGCAAAAAAACTGGCAAATTTGTAATCCCAGAAGACTCTCAAAGCCAGCAGCAGTTTAACTAGCTCGTTTGCAGCTGAAAAAGAATACGGCCGCAGTTTTAAGTTATCTACTTCCAGCAAAGAAAAAGCAAGTGCACTAAAAAAGCAATTTTGGTCCCGAAAAAGTCTGAATTCTCTACAATTTAGCATAAATTCCAGCCAAAAAAATCGGATCAAACAATTCAGCAACCCTCCTCTATATTTAGAGATAAATTGAATGACAATACAGTTAACAATTTAAACAAATTTTAGCAAAAATGACCAAAATTAGGTCAGAAATACCGAAAATGTGAATAAAAACAGCTGAATTACGTCACAAATGTTCACAAAACTTTAAACCTCGATAACTCCCTATAAAAATCAGACATTGAAAAAATCTTTTTAATTCCATATTCTACGCTGGACGAGCTTTTGAATGATACCACTCACAACTCTCTACGATGATTATATCGATCGGCCAAAATTTGCTGAACAAAAAAACCCATTTGAGTATATAGTTCCTCCCCCACTAAAGTGGGTCGGAACAATAAAGTCAAAGTTGCAACAACTATGCAACTATTTAACAACTATTTTAACAACTATTTAAAAACTGATAGAATCACATTTAAATCAATTTGCATTAAATCCCTCCTGATGATGGCAATTGATAGGCGAATTGTTTGCATGTTGTGAGGTTTGGTATTCAATTAAGTTTTTCTTAAACTGGAAACAGTTGCTTTGGACATTAGGACCCTCAGCAGACAATTACGCGAAAAGTTGAGAGTGTCTTCGAGGGCACTAAACAAACCAATTGGACAGCTGACGATTTGATCCAATGGGAGCAGTTGAAATCAGAATGGAAATTATGGACTGGAGGAGGAGGAGGACAGCTGCTGATCGAATGCACCTTTGAACTCACTCAAGACAAACCTGATAAATTTGACCACGAATGAAATCAGATTGCATTATCAACTTCTCCATTAATTGTATATTTGTTGCATTCATTGTATATTTATCATCTATTCTCCCGACTTGAAAAATTTGCCCAAAAACATTAAAATTATAGTTTTTTAATCAGTATTTTTAGGGAAAAACACTCAAAGACCTGATAATTTTTGACCTTCATAATCGTTTTTAACCGATTTTTGTACATAGGGTTCGGTGCAAATTCCTGTCATTTCTAAAAGCGAGTTAGTTGGTTTGTTTTCTAATGGTGATAAAGATGGCTATGCGATATATGGTATCAGTCATAACATTGTTTTGATGCAAATTAAAGAACTAAATTCTATCGTGTTCATTGATTAATGTGTTAATTACCCTCACGGACTGTAATTAGAACCCTATACCCTAAAGCGCACTAAGTGAACATTAGTGCGCTTTACTCTTAGGGTTAAATAAGTTTAAAATAACAAAAGTGTGGTCAAGTTAAGGTCAGTGATGGTAAATTCAACCCAAGAGTTAAGACAGAAAGCTGTGGCAGTTCAAACGCAAATTATTGCTTTAAAATTAAGATGTCATTGTTGTCGTCTTCTGAATTTCTGCTAGGCTCAACAGTGAGGGGACTCTGTCGCCCAGAAGATCGATCAAATCAAATAAACCAAAGGTTTTGAATTGGTGAAGCAAGCGTTACTTTGTTACTCTGCTATTTACCCTCTTCCACTCCTGTATGCTGTTGCAAGTTAAGATTGCCTTGAAATAAGTTAATTCACAATGGGGCTCGTAATATCAATTCTAGTTATTTGGATAACAAATGTAAGAAAATTACTTGCAAGCCAATGGAAAGGACAAATTTTAGACAATTTATAATACTAATTAAAACAATCATAATAAATAATAACATCCATGGTTCACTTCCCAAATGAACTAAATCAAAAACGTTTACAGTATCCCAACTGTTCTTGCAATTACAAACTTCCAGACGTCAGTCTCACTCTCAATCTCTTTTTCCTTTACACACTATCCTGTAAAGTTTGGTCCCACTAAACCAACTACTTTCTCTAGCTTGTGCGAAAATCTCTATGGTGTTCAAAATTGAAGTTCCCCCAAAATTCTCAAACTTCTGTCCAAATTTCTCTGTGTTCCTTCAACTTATACTCAACCAATACGCTCTTATCTTAAGCAAACAAACCAAAATCTCTTAATTAAACATTACAACTTACACTTGAAATCCGTCCCAATCTGTAGGAGGGCTTTGTTTGCTATGCAAACAAAAAAATATCAAATTATGATCTATTATTCAACTGCTACCAACCATTGTTCAACTTTCTCCTTATCTTAAGTAAACGACCTTTGGAGTTTTATGTAAACAAATCCACTCCGCTTTATCTCATATCTGCACTTGACATGTCATTCAGTGTTTGCTTAGTAAATTTTGAACGTTGCTCTGAAAAGTTCTTAGTCCTCTACTTCCGCTATCAAATTAACTAGCTGCGATCAATCCCTATCAAAAATCATTTGTTGAAAAAATAACTAAACTCAACCCTAAACCAAAGACCAATTGTAATTCCTAGTTTTCACAACATTTCATGAAATTTCCTAGCTAAAAACCCTCACAAATTCTGGTTTTCCTAAAAGCCCACATTTTGACATCTAGGGGTCAATTGGGGGTCAATCGTCTAAGATGAAGGGTCAAATTGGCAAAAACTAACTTTTGTCACGGAGAGTTCTCTCATAGTTGCACCTACCTATAACAATTCATGGCCTAACTCCCACTAGAACTCGAGCAATGAGCGCGCACACTTTTCATTGACCTCCCGGATGAATCCGAAATTCCAAACTTAATAACTCGCAAAGTAATGGTCAAAACGTGTTCGGGTAAATTTTTTTAGTTAAAGTAGAGTGCCATCAAATGGCCGGCCAAGTTTCATGACCAACGGATCAGTCATTTTGGGTCATTTGCGGTTTGAATATTTTTAACGAGTCGTTTCGACCAAAACCAGAAAAATCCGAGTTCGTCAAAAGTGACCGGGGTTGGTGTTTTTTGTCACTAACTGTCTCAGGTTATCATATTATTACCATTTCAAAGTCATTCGGCCGCTCAAAAAGGCCAATTTCTGGTTTTCGGCACTCGGGTAATCCCAAAGCACCGACTTCTGGTCGCACCCGCAAGTTAAAAATAGCACCAATAGAAAGCCCTTGAAAAGTTACCTTAACCCTTTAAAAATCATAAGGCTGCTACCAATACTCCACGAGCAATTCAAATTTTACGTTCCGCAGCACCGGCGTGTGCTAGTCCCGTGCAGATTGATGGGGGTTCAATCTGACCTCAAAATAGGATTCCACGTACCCAAATTAGTCTA
The DNA here is from genome assembly GCF_964194025.1 of Convolutriloba macropyga. Lineage (NCBI taxonomy): Eukaryota > Metazoa > Xenacoelomorpha > Acoela > Convolutidae > Convolutriloba > Convolutriloba macropyga. The sequence continues at coordinate 32,981,761 of NC_134481.1, read as the reverse complement.
TCCCCCAATTTTCAGGTCAATTCGACTTCAATTTTTAGAGAAATTGCTATTTCAATTTAAGTGCTAACTATCTTCCGGCAAAAACAACCTGTTTACCGCAGTATACCCAAAAAATTATCCTAACTCCTTCTCATGATCATCGCAAACATTACTCTAAACTTAATACCCATTGCAACCCTTAATTAGCCTTATATCATACTCAAACAGTCGTTTTTTCATTCAAAATATCGAAAACCTTCAAATAACACCACTTCCGGTGTTAATAGCTCGCAGTTGGGTGGTCGGATTGGCCCAAAAAGTGTACCAGCCTGAGAAGACCATTGGGTGTACCTGACATTAAAATTTGGTAAACGTCTGCTTAATATAACCATCCATGGGGGCGGTTTAAATCTGCTGGGTGGTATTTTCAAAAACTGACAAATTGCCTTTTTACTTACTCTAAATTAACAAAACTTTACTTAACTAACTTAGATCAAAACGATGTAACCGGCCGCGCATACTTATTACAATTGGGCAATCATTAGAAGAACATCCACACAAATTTTCAGAGTCCAATGATGAATATAATTCAAAGAGTTGAGGTGTACCAGGTTTTGGGTGCCCAATATTTTGCAAATTCAAAATTGCACTCTTGGTTACTTCAAATTGAAATTCGAATTCTAACTAGTAACTAGTTCACTTCAAATATTCGCTCTCTAGTTTACTTCTAAATTTAAATCACTCATTTCGACTTCGGCCTGATGCGCAATTACAACTTTGCTAATTCAACTAGATATTTTGACAGCTTAATATGCTTTTGTTCATTAATTTGTTTGTTGAAGATATATCACTCAACTCCCCTCTCTGTCGCTTTCGAAACAATAACCCTTTAAGAAAGAAAGTTTATTTCAAACACCTAATTAACTTGTCTAATTTGACCTAATTTATCTAACCTACTCGCAGTATCTATTTATGAAAATTTCTTATGTTCTACAATTGTGAAGGTGCTTAGGCCTTTACTTTTAATATAAAGTTAGGATGAACTAATGTTTTCTGACGTACATTTCACTTAACTTAACTTTTTTTAAGTTAAACTAAATTAAGAGTGCGTTACGATTTTAAGCGAGCACAAATTATGCATGAGATAAATATTTTCTAATTGAAAAATTGCCCAAAAAACACAAAAAAATGAGAAGTGACCGTTTCGTAGTGGCATTTAGTCGATAAAAGGTCAAAACTTTCATGACTTTGTGAAAAGTCAGAACCTCATCCACTCAGATCCGAAAAAATGGTCGGAACTTCCCAAGAGAAGGAGAACGACTTGGACTATCTCCACCATATATGCAATACACTTTAGGTTTTTAAGTTTGTACTCAAGAATTTTGTAAATATTAAATAATTCAGTACATTTAAAAAAATGTGGGAACAATTATACCTTTGACACAAGTTTAAAGCAATTTTGTATTCCCTGTAAGATTGAAGGCCAGACCAATGAAGCCGCTCGAGTAAACTAAATCAATAGACTTACAAACATGATTCACAACAGGTTGAAATCCCAGATTAAAGTGACCATCGATCAGACCATTCCTCGTGCCCGGGGGTATTCTACATTGGATGAACATTGCCTGGCCTGGAAGAGGTTATAATTGGAAGCATCCAAGTCTGGACAAGGGTCCAGGAAGGGTCTCATTAGAGATATTTTTGGTCTCATGCGGTCTTAATAGGATGTGTTTGGGTGAATGACGACCTGATCAGTTATGATTTGAGCCTGGAACCTTCACTTGGTAGCAGTTATTTTGCTACAGGTTTGCGAAAGTTGAGTTTGCGAAATTTAGGTTTGCGACAGGTTTGCGTCAGTTAAGGCGTTTCAACAAATCTTACACCAAAAGTTTCCTTTGCATGTAATTTTTTTTGATGGATTGATTTTAAAAATTCAAAAGATGCAGCTTCAAGCTTTCTTCATTGAAAATTGCAGCTCTGGGTAAAAAGAGCGTCAAATTCTGATGATGCTTTAAAAAATTTCATTTTTGATAAAGAGTTTAGAACAAAACTTTAAAACAAAATTGAAGCATAGGTTGTCAAAAATTTGGGAAAAGGAAAACAAAAACTGTTTTCTAGACGTCAAGCGAAGAGCTAAAAACAATGACGCATTACTGAAGAGTTGTTTGATAATTTAGACCTTTAAGAAAATATGCATTGGTACGTAGTTTTTCAGCACCATATTGTAATTTGATCAGGTATAACATGAATTTAGGTAAGGGGTATTTCTATAAGAGGACTATTAATCTGATCATAAAGTTAATTAATCCACTAAACAGAAGATCAGTTTTTTTCCGAAAAAAATTTGTCAGTCAAAATTTTACTTCTTGGGAATGAAACCATAATTTTTCATGAAGATCATTAACTAGCATTTTTTCGGATTTATTAAACTTATGTCATCATTTAATTACTCTTGCTGTACGCATTGCTAGATTTCGATGGCTAGTTACCCTTTTTGAATATTATGAAACTGGGCTTCTGAAGGTCGTTTAGTTTTGTTTGTTTCTTCTCAAATGGATCGGAGCCTAAATATCCATGTGTTTTCAGTTATAAGCAGGTTCTGTACAAAATTAGGAACAATTCATTTTGGATTGTTTTCTCACGTCATTCCATATAAGGATACAAAGCAATTAGTTTAAAAATTTGAAGTAAATAGCAAGATATTCAATTTTTAGAAAGTTATTACGGAATTTTTTCTAAATTCGTCTGCTCTGGGTTTTAGGTTTTACGCCTACACTCCCTTCATTTTTTTGTATATATCAGTTGACATGCTGCCCAATGTCGGCTATTTATTGTTTGAGGGTAAGGGCTTTCTTTCGATTGAAACGTTTGAAAAAAAGAGTCATTAATTAGCACCGACTGCTGGAAGCTATATACAAATTTGAACAATGAATTGCAGTTTTGTTTGAAGATTTATGCTCAAAATATGATTAACTCTTTTTAGAGTCTCTCGTACATAGTAATCTCATTTTATCTAGAGCAGTGAAATTCGTATACGATGTAATAAATTTAATGTTGTACTTAACTTGAATGGAAGTTATCAAAAAATCGTGTTTAATTCAATTGACCCCAAGTTTTCTCATTTTTTCACGTACATGTCTGTTGTTCATATTCCCGCATTGGGAATCTTATTTTCATGACTCTTGGTAACTACGGAAGATTCATTGTCTTGCATTCTAAATCATTATTTCTTCAAGTCGCCGTCATCCTCAAGTTTAGCAGGCAAGACTTAGTTACACAATTCGCCCAGCGACCAATATGGAAATTGGTCAGCAAACATAACCTCAAATTTCACATAATCAATCCGCCCCTCAATTGAACGCTATTTTACCACAACGTCAATTTTGCAACGCGATTCTTCGTCCAAATTGTCAGCCACAATCTCGACCCCCAAATCAACATTAGCGAAACTGTGGTCTCACTTGGTCACTCAACCACAAAAACAAATGTATCGCAATTCTGGTCTCCAAAACATTTTTGCTCGTGAAAAACATGAACTATCACCCTAAATGCACATCTGATTATGAAAGTTCAGACGACAATATGGTAGCAAGTATTGCGAGTACCACTCTTCAAATTGAACCGAAGAACTGGACAGTGAAGATTGGAAACAATAAAGTAGGTCTCGTAGTTGATCCTGGGAGCGTCTGTAGCATCCTGAACAAGTCACTAGCTACAGAAATCATCATCAACAACTCATCTCTTGCGGGATGGTTGTCAACTGCACCTGAAAAGACCTTAAAACATTTACCAATGCGCAAAATTCCTGTAATTGGTAAGATGCAAACTCCAGTGGCATGCAACGGTTGTCGAATCGAGGACGCCGAATTTGTAATGGTCACAGATATCTAAGACCACTCATTGATCGCAACTTATTTGATGCGCTCGGCATATCTGTCACCCACACTCTAAACTCTATTGAAGGTGGTATGATCACCAATATCACTACACCGTGTCCACTAAAAGTTTGAACAGCAATAAAATTTCCACATATAATCTCACGTATCGGACGCTCAAAAATAGACACTGTCAAATAAAAAACTCACAAATGCTATCCATCAAAACACCAAAAACCAAGATGGGTACCTATCAATTTACAAGAAAGAGTTATTAATAAAACAAAAAAGTTAAAGAAAACGGACACATATGAAAACTCAACAATTTTTCAGATCAATATTTTGTATCACCTATTGTCATTACAGCTAAAAGAGACCAAACTATAAAATTAGCTCTCGACTTTAAAAGTTCATTACAAATCAATCCACAAAAATAAATACCAGATGCCTAATTTCGACCCATTAGATAATTCTACATCGCAAATAGTAACGAACTAACAAACTGAATCACATCAATCACATTTAAAAATGTTCCTTTTCACCATAGATCTCAAATATGCCTATAGCAAACTTAACATTCACCTGACAACGCAAAGCGCTGTGATTTTATTGTTGTAAGTGGTGACAATACTGGCACTTATCGAATCAAAACTGGCTTTTATGGACTCACCCACATGCCCGCCGAGCTCCAAAAAACCATGGATTTCATTTTACACTAGTTAAGGTTTGCCTTACAAATTGCCAATCCGCCAAATTGCTACTTTGCCAAACCATAATTGTCATGGTTAGATTACAACATAACACTGGGCATTTCACCCCTCGAATCAAAAACATTTGCCATCCTTGCACTCAATCCACCTAACACACTTAAAAAACTCTGTTCTTTTCTCGGTTCCGTACATTATATCGGTAAATTTATTCCTAATTTAACTCAATTTTGCCATCCTTTGAAACCACTGGATCAAAAAAACGGTAATCTACAATTGGACTCAAGATTACACTACTAAATTTAATGCTATTAGAAATCGCATTGCAAATCATACTAAAAGTGTTCACTATAACCCGCAACACGAAGCACTTTTTAACATTCGATGGATGGAAACACACATAATCTGCTTCTAGATGTTTAAATTGTAAGGAGTAACTGTATAGTATAAATGAGTTGGAATTACTCGGAGTAGCTTGGTCAGTTGAGTTTTTTAATAATTATTTTTACGTTAAAAAATTTTCAGTTATAACCAATCATCGAACTTTTCTTTCGATTCCTAGCAAACATCAATCTAACAAATCGTATAGTAGCCGTTTATCACGCGGGATTGATAGCCTTTTTTCATTCCAATTCAAAACAGAGCATTTAGCCGGAGGTAAAATGTGTTATGTGGTTTATATGTCCCGAAATCCATATCAACCAGTAAAATTTTTTTCAAATTATTATGAAGAAATTTTAGTCGCTACATTCTCAATTATTCAATCTGACGCCAAATTATTGCAATCAGAAAAAATTATCTCCGCTACTTATCTGATTAAAATCTTTTGAATACCATATCTGATGCGCAAGTTACTATTACAAAACAATCTAATCATGCTATTGACATTTTAAAAATTGATCATGAACCACCCGTACATTTAACTCAAAACTTAATTTCACTCGCATATCGAACTACCACCTGTGAAACAACTATAAATCATTCCTTTAATCCGCATATAAACCATGCACCGCAACCATACTTGTCTCAAAATAATTTGAAACCCATTCAGCGAAATATTACTTCCAATATAAACACACCTACTCACGATAATTGAAATACTATTCGCGGATCGCAATTACGTTTGACTTAAAACAAATTAACGGATTTGTTCTGTTCCCCCAATGTATTTCATGACCCCCAGTTACAAACTATATGTTGTTATGTAGCACGTTACCATGTAAGAAAACAGTAAGTGCTTATTGAGGTCAGAAAAGACTTATATTCACTAAGCGGGGGAGCGCAAAACAGAATAGATCCAAATTAACACTTGCCCAGCAAAAGACTACTAATACAAAACTAAATAATCACCATTGCTAAACTACTTCAAATACCAATGTTGCGCCTTGTGTACATTAGCATTCAAATTACTCCTCACTCAAAGCTCATGTTGCAAATACAAATCATTCTAAACTAGAAAATAGTATTTCATTACCCAATTTGGCGTCGCAAATCAATATACAAGCGTCTCTCGTTTTTTAAAAATCCGCTGCAATTTCAAGACTTAAATCAAGCTTAATTGTCAATCAAATCCAAATCACACAGTCTTTTCTAAATTACCACTAATAATTCAAATACAAATTTTTTTCACGTGCACAATTGGTAAACAAAAAGAAAGTGCTTTTTGCCCATTTGAACTCTCAAAGTCAGTCGAAAATTCGTTCAGTTAATTCCATTTCCAAAACATTTAACAAGAAGAATCAAGCATCAAAAACGAAAGGCAAATCTGTGCCCAAAAGCACAACTCGATCTTCGCCCTGCTTTTCCTTCACAACCGATACTGCACTCAAGACGCCCCCTCCCAATCACCATCCAATTGGAACCGAAGTACTCTTCTAACAGATAGTCCCCAAGTTTATCATTTTAAAAAGTGGTAGGGAAGGCATTCAACAACAAATTGATAGCATCCCTAACTAGTAAAAAGGCAGTACTCAAAGAAGTTAGAGACTGCTTGCTACGTGACGACGAGGCTAAACTCTAACGACTCGATCCCTACCACAATTGCTACTAGCGTGAACTCCATGTCAGTAGTCATTGCGTTTGCATGGACGAGAAGTTCGTCATACCCCATGCAGTATAGGACTCATTAATCGAAGACTTGCATGCAAGTCACAGGGGGTCGGCTGGGTATGGCTTGTACGGCCCAACATTGCTGGTGCCCTACATGAACCGCGAACTCCTTGTTTTGTCCTTTTATTGCAAACCTTGCACGACAATTGATAAACAACTTAAATCAATTACACCCACCATGCAATACCACCATCATAAAGCATGTATAATTCTTAATCAGGAAATACAAGTCGATTTTGCAGGTCCTATTAATAATAGGGTGCAGCAACATTTAATTTGCATAATGACATGTATAGACCAATTTTCTAATTACCCATGTAATGCAAACGCTTCAAATGTATTATAATTTTTAAACAAACTCTTGCAGGTATTAAAGAAGTAAATAAAAAGACATTTTTTCAACATTAAAGCAGCACTTAAATTAATACTTTACCAGCTTCGCATATGCAAAGAAAAAACTACTGGAATTTCGACTTTCGAATCTCATCTTGGTCGTCGTGCTATTACTCCGCTTAGCAAAATCAAGAGTTTACCAAAAACACTCTGATTTAAGTTATGACAAATAATCACTATTGACAAATAATCACTATGACAAAAAAAAAGTACCTAATCACTATTTAGACGCTGAAACCGTAACCTCTAATGAACTTCCTTCTGAAGACCATTGGGGACACTATAGGAGTGACGAGGAACTTGAGAGGAACCTGTGCATAGCGTCTCAAGAGGCCCGAAATAGGGAAAGCGAAGCAAAGCACAATGAAAAAAGATTCTTTCGATCGGCAATTGTACATCGGTCTATACCCCTCAGAGAGTCTGCTCTAAGACAGAGTTATTGAAAAGTTTAGCTTAAATTATTAAAATCTAATTTGATTTCTCTGAAAGTGATGCTATAAACTTATTTTCTACGCATTTAACAGACAAATATTTCAAGATTGTATACCAGAAGCAGTTACTTCATGGTCGTGAAAGACTAAATTTTCCCCGCTGTTATCAGATGTAGTCCAGACATCGGAGATTACAAGAAATGGTTGCTAATGTTATATTGAATAATTGAATTTTCGGTGTGGGTTAAATCAAAAAGAATTTGATGGAAGTCTTTCCCAACATAGGTTTCTTTATAATTTCGCGTAACGGAGAACACAGAAATGGCATAATGGAGAAATAGCGTAACATTTAAAATAAAAGCTAATGTATATGTAACCTTTTTTAATAAAAAAGGCGAAATCGGAAAAATTACAGCAAATTTTATTTGAATACCTGATTACAGTACATCGATTTATGAGGTACTGCTGCGCATTAAGTTGAAGTGGTTTGAAAAATTCTCATCAGTTGGAAAGCAAAAAATAATTTTAGTAAACTTTTCGCCTGTTGATAAATCTTTGCAGCGTTCTCTAACAAATCAGTAATGCTGCCATAAAACTCCTAATCTGCGTTACATTAGGTGTCGGTACAAAAATAGATATTGATATTTTTTGTCAGCATCCAATTTTCACGCTGTTTTTTATTTAACCAAACGTGTTTACAAAATAAATAAAAATTAATGTCGAAATTTAAATATTTTGAAAGGGAGATTGAAACTTCCAGAATTAGTCTGTTAAAAATGCCTCTGATTATTTTTTGTGGAAAATTTTTTTGTAAAACGGTGAACAGAGGTGAGGCATTATAGAGAGATATAGCATAACTGTTGAAATAATAGCTAATGTATACGCAACTTTTTTCGAAATAGCTGAATTTCGAGAAATTCCAGACCTTTAATTGAATATCATAACGCAGTGTATTGGCACATTAGGTGTTTGCTTATTATGTTGACTTTGCTCAATTAAATCTTATCAGTTGAAAAAAACGAAAATCAAAATCAATAAGTTTTTCTTCTGTTGAGATATCTTTGTAGAGTTCTTCAACAAAACAGTAAGGCTGGTATAAAATCACTAATATCCCTTATATCAGGGGTCGTTACAATAAATAGTTTATATATTTAGTTTGTCAGCATCCAATTTTCACCATGTTGTTAGTAAGATAAACGTATTTGCAAAAAAACAAAAAAAATAATGTCAAAATTTAAACTCTTTTTAAAGAAAAATGAAACTTGCAGAATCTATAATAACTTTAACCTATTGAAAAAGTCTTTTCTGTTGGTTGTTGTGGCGAATCCTTTTTAAATTTATTAATTTGTTATCGAAAGCTGGATTACCATAAGGGCTTGATTACATGACAACCGCTTTGAACAATCATTTTGGGAATTAAAACATACCTCGCTGTATGCCGAAAATTAGCCGCCATTGATTCGCATTACCCCCATTTTGATGAAAACCAGAAAAAACATGAAAACTTTTCAGTGTCAAAATTACGTGTTTGATGAGCAGATGTGATAGTTAGACACACTCCTCATTTTTTATGAGATTAAAACAAAAGATTCATATCAACAACAAAAAATTTGTAGGATCTGTTACCTAGAAATATTTAAATACCTGTCATACATAACTTTTCTTTTTGAATTTTTTCTGTTTTGCTTTTGCTTTAAAAAGTTCTCTCAATGCGATATGATTTCAGGTTGCTCCTAATATGATTGAATTTGTTTATTTGTTAAACATTAGAAACAGGGAGAAAAAAGATTTGCTCGATCAAATTGTCCTTTCATAAATCTTTTTTTGTTCTTGTGAAAATTGCAGCTCATTAAAATTTAATTGAGGTATCTGGTCAGTTACAACTGCGTGTTTTCTCTATTTCACTGCATTTGTAGCGCACTAGTGCAGGGGATCAATGGCGTGCAAAATGTGGGCAACAAATGTGGGCTACCTGTTAGTAAAATAAAGTGTCAGTTGACGGCAGAGACAGATGTATACTTGATTATTGTTTGATATCAAACGATGGATTGGCAATTTTTTGATAAGTTATCTCAGCAGGCATTTTGAAAAAAAGAAATATTATAGAACTCTATTTCCTTCAAACAAAAAGTAAATCTTATCGTGAATTATCGAATTCTTTCGTTAACAAACAAACCCCCTTCTCTCAGAAAAGTGTAACTAAAAATTACCCCCTGCAATGTCGATGTAAAGAATTGCTGTAATCCCCTTCATTGAACTTCTTGACGATTGATGTACAAACCAGAAGTAGTATGCGGACAACGCTTAAGCTGTCGGCTATCTTGAGAACCTGACTACTGAAAAATATTTTCCTGCTTTCAGTTAGCATTTTGCCAAGTGCCATGCTGTAAGCAAAAAACATCTGCTTCTTCTTCTTCTTTGTCTCTTCCGCTACACCACACTGGGAGTTCTGGACACCATCAAGTGGGTGGTTGGTTTCGTGCGTGATGCTTGAACACCTTGGTTGCGATCGATTTGTAGATACTTACTTGGTTGCCATGGTTTTACACATGCCATATTTGGTGGGATCTCTTGCTCTGCCGTTTTCTTCTATTGGGTTAGTCGCAAAGCCTCGACAACCTTGTTCAGGTCCTTTGGAAGGACTTCAAGTTGGTTAAGATCTTGGTGCAGCTCGCCTGCGCTTGTTCCCACAAACGTGAACTTTTTGTAGTCTACCAAAAAAGCATTCAATTCTCTGCACGTTTGTTGGTACATTTTGTTCAGTGCTTTCACTGATTATTTGTAGCGACTCCTGCCAGGCACTTTACATTGAGCAACTTTTGCCCCAGCATCTTGGTACAGACTGGTGATGTATTCCAGGCGTGATTTGGTGTCAAACACTGGGGTGACATGCTTTTCTCGTGTCACAATGTCACTGGTCCCTCCAAGAATGGCAATTCTTGTAACTTCTCGATCTAGAAGAGAAAATCATGACGATAACGCCACTTAGGAAGACTCCATACACAATAGAATCTCCCAACACAACAAAATCGTACAAGTTTTTGTACTTGGTCCTCGCTATTGTCCTGTATGGGTCGGAATTTTAATCCATATGCACCTTGTTCTCCCAAAGATTCCTCGTAAGTGCATCCTTTTTTTCTCTCCGGCTAGTTGTCGGCTTATTTTCTTTCGGAGGCACTTCTCCCGCTTCCTCTATACTCATCTCTCCTCCAGGAATCTGAAATGAGTTCAAGATTATCCTTCTGTTGGGTATGTCTCAAACATCGACAATGGAATTGTTTCACATGAACAAATGCCTAGAAAAAAAAAGGAGCTTTCAATTGCTTGTGCTGATGTCTCTGGACCCGTAGGGGCACAGGAAGACGGGCGGAAATGACTGTAGTCTCTCTTATGTCTTGTTTTTTCTCTTAAGCTTATTCTCTGTCCACAGTCCTCACACTCATTAGGAGGGGCTCCGTCGAGGCTTTTTACGTGGTTTGTCAATGGGCACCGTTCTGCAAACTGGCTTTTGTTTTTGTAGCTTGTTATTGGTCTACCACAGCCTCCCTACCAACACTAATTGGTTCCACTGTCTCTCTTCATGTTTGTCCTGTTGACTACTAGTGGGCATAGTCTCTGTAGTCCTTCGTTCGCTCATCAGATCCTCCCAATCCATGAGAAATCTTTCCCTCAAGCGCAGGGTCTGTTTCCATGTTTTTCTATTCCGGGCCAGGTTTTCTACGTTGGTCCAGTCGATTCCGGCGTCAAACAGTATCCGGCACCAGTATGAGATTGTACCGCTTCGGAGATTCCCATTGGCTTTGGGTGTTTGCACCCCGTTCCCCAACACCGCTTTTTTCACTGCTCTACAATCCGGCATCCGTATGATGTGTCCGATTCGCTCTCGTGTTCTGAGCTCAATCTTTGATCGGAGGGATGTTATTTGGAGCTGTTTACTGAATCGATAGGGGTTCACATGTTCTTTCTGAATTCCTAGTCGTGCAAGCCCTTTGCCATCATTCCATATCCATCTGTAAGCCTTATAGACCACCTTTTGCAGCTTGTCAATGTAGGAGTTACACCACGGCTGAACTGTGCATTCGAACAGGAGTTTGGATTCAACTGTGGCTTGGACAGCTAATGCACTTGTCCGTATCGTTAAGTCGGATTTCCACTGCGACTTTTTGACTTTGAACCACGCTTGATTGCCCCTGCTTATCCTTGCATTTAGGTCTTTTGTTTTTCCTACCAAGGTCCAGAGCATTCTGGTCTTATTACAAGCCTCGCTTCCAAAGTCCATACTTTCTTCTTTGCCTTCGTGGCATTTCTCTTCTTAATCGGTCTTTGTGGCTTTGACAACCTCTTTTCCTGCTAAAAGTTAATCATTTCAGCCTATTAACGTCAAGTCATCTGCAAACAAGCTGCCTGTGATTTCAAAGTCCTGCCTGTTTGGGTTCTGCAAGGCTCTTTTAACGTCTTTCGGGGGAGGCTGCTTCCTTCCGTCTGACTCCAGCTGAGACCTCATTCTCGGCCCATAGCGTGTACCGCCTGTTTCCTCTTCTCTTGTGCGGCTCGCATGGCCTCGGCATGGTAGATGTTGAACAGCAAGGGTGACGTTGCGTATCCGTCTCGTGCTCCCTTTGCCGGGTGCCACGGGTCACTCAGGCCTTCCCTGCCCTTTACTCTGTATGCTGTGTATTCGTGTAGGCACTTCAGCACTCTTAGAGTTTCTGCTGGAGTTCCTAGTCTGAGCACAGTTTTCTTGAGTAGAGGTTTGTTTACCCTGGGGTAGGCATTTGTTATTTCCAAAAGGACAGCGCCGGGACTTTTTTGTTCTTTTGACCCATTGGGCCTCCCCATTACTCCTCGGGTCATTTCGTCTACCCGTATTATCAGTTGTGTCTCATCGGCAGTCGACCTGCTACTGCAAAAACCAAATTGATTTTAATATAGCGCTCCTATTTCTTCCGACCACGTACGGATTTTTGATGCGAAGATCCGAGCGATTATCCCGCTCGGTAGTGGCATGAGCTAGACGCCTTTGTAGTTGTTTAGATCGTTCTTATTTGCTTTGTTGTTGAGGAGTTTGACCCAGCCTTCTTTGGTTTCGTTCGGCCATTATTCGGCGGGTTTCTCCAGAAGATTTAAAATACTGCTAAAGAGGCGTTTCCTGTATCTCCCTCTCCTTAGAGCATACTCGCTCCACTTTTTGTCTCTCACCTGTGATCGTCTACGCCTACATTCTTTCCGCTGCCATCGAAGCCTCTCGCGTTTTTTGCCTCCTTCCTTTTGACCATCTGTTGGGTACCTCAGTGGGCTGCAAGGGCAACTAAGTCCGGATTCATCGACTGTGCTGAGAGATTTCGCTTTGCAATAGGAGCCAATAAACTGGAGGCTCCTAGCCACTCTCTCCTAAGTCCCTGCTTGCCTGAATCCACTGCTTGCACTTGTTGAATTTCACTGACCATGATGTACGGCTAATGTTTTTCTCACACTCACTGCATGTATACTTCCTGGGACCCGGGTTTGTTTCTATGTCGTTCAGAAACCGGGTTTCCACAAATATCTTGCAGAAACGTTTGCCCTCTTGCAGAAGTTTTATCGCCTGAGGTTTAACTTTGGGGTCGGCTACACGCCAAGGTTTATTGTCGAGAGTTTCACGTCTGACAGTGTCACCTAAGCTAATTTCATTGCCGGACGCTGTTCCCCCTTGGTTTGGCATTCGGTCGTGCTCGCCGTTGACGTCGAAACACTCCGCGTTCTTCCTCACTGTCCTGGTCCAAACACAGAAGAGGAATTTTTGAAAGAGCGCAGTATTTTTTCATGCAAAAATGGAAGCCATTGACGGCAGTAGAGTTTTAGGTGGTATAATGTGTTCGGATAATGCAGAAGAGAATTTTGAGGAGTGATCACTAATTTAGCAGAAATCTTCAACGAAAATGCTGGTAATTCTTGCCAATGTTTCACTTCAAAATTTTGGATTTATTTTGAAGTGAAAGACTTCAACGATAATTTCTAATTGCTTTGATGAGCAATTTAATAAGAGTAAGAAAACTGAACCAAGGCGAAGAAGGGAAATATGCCATACCCAAAAGGTCTTATAAGCGTTAAGATTGGGTTAAGCAAATGAATTTTTTGAGGGTCAAAACTATAACGGAGAGCCGAATCTTGATAAACAACGCAATGATATCAGTGCAACTGGGAAATATAGATCTTATCAGCAGATCAATGAATTCAAACCTACGATTCAAACGAACAAAAACTTGTTTCTACAAATTTAAAAATTACTTAAATTGTCGTTGCCTTTGATTTACGGTATTGAATTTCACAGTTTTCTGAAAAAATTGAAAGTGAAGGTTACTGCAAAAATTATGTGAAAAGGGAAAGGCTGCTTGGTGTATAATAGGTATGCAAAAGCACGCAAAAGTTATTGAACGGTACAAAAATATCGAACTCCATAAGTTTGCCATGTAAAAACTTCCATTTTGACTCTAGATTTCCCGAATTTGATAAAAAAACGGAAACAATTTCTAAACGATTGATCCCTTATACTGGTGTTTTGCGTTAGAGTTGAAACTGAGAACATGCACAGTGATAACCTACAAGATTCCACAATGAAAAATTAATGCGTTTCATTCATGTTTCCCTGTAAACTATAACTCCTCTCAAAATGCTATATGATTTCACGTTTGTCCAAATATGAATGACATTGCTGTTATGTCAAACATAAGACAGTGAAAAATTGATCAACGTGTGCTATCATGTACTATTTTTGTTGTTGTGAAACTCGGATGGAGCTCATCAAATTTACAATGGGGTATCTCGTACGTTAACACTGCGTATTTTCTCAAGTTCTTTGTAAAGTAGAGCATTAGTACATGGGAACACTGCTGCTCATTATGTTCTTGAAGGTTTTTAAACAAGTACGAGACATATTATTACAAGTTAGTATATCCATTCACTATAGCAAATAGCCTCACGTAACGCAAAAGTTGCAGGAATACTAAGAAATCTGATTATTCATGGCATCATCGTCCTCAGAAGTAATCTTGTAAATCTTAAGCTTTTTCAACAGGCCATATGCAAGCTCAGAAGCAGTAAATTTCGACAGTTCATTTTAAAAAGACAATTGAAGCGGAAAAAAAGGAAAAATTTTTTTGTGTCTGGAACTTTTGAACTTTTAGTGCATTTATTGCTGTTAGTGTCATACAAATTTTGTGTTTAATGCCAACAGATGCAGAAGAACCAGCAGCGTACAGTTCGGACATTGTTGTTGCGATTAATTATTTGTTTAAAATGCTTGATTACTGAACTTAAAATAGACTAAAAATCACTTTGTTTTTTGAGAGAGTAAATTTAGGTCGAAGAATTCAAAATGATTCTACAAACGGCACGTGTCTTTAAATTGTGCAACATCAAAATACTTTGATTTCAAATCGAATACTTCACATTATGTAGGCTTCAACATTCCGCCTCGCTTGAGGTATATCTTCAACTTTTCATATCCCATGATGAGTAATCGTAGACGTTCGAGAAGGGTGAATAAATCTTGTATCGATGCGAATTTTCATTTGGTCGATCAACTCTTGGAAAAGATCCGAAATTTTCCAAACTCTGTTGAGATGCGTGTTGGATATAGCAGCGATTTGAATGCAGATTTGAAATCAGATTTTGATGTCCTGGCCTCATTGTGACTGATGGTCGGACTCTTGCACTGTGGCATGTAGATGATGTGCCACCCTTGTCTGTTGTTGCAACGATAATTGCTGGTTTCAAGATTTGTCTCGTTAGCCAAAGGTCAAATTTTGCCCGCTTGAAGACCAGGTAGTCGACTTGAAGATAAGGTTGCTGATACCGATAAAGAGCTGAGAGGAACTACATTCTTTGCTGAGCATCGAGTTGGCAAAACATTGTACTTGCCCTGGTTGGCCGCACACGCTGTTCTGACACTGCCTGACAAATGGAATAATGGCTCATTGGTTATATTGATGTCTGCGAGCTTGCTGGCAGATGAAGATGAAGAAGACAGGAGAAGGTTGTACTTCAACCAACATTATAGGCCATCTTGCTGTTAACGTAATTAATCTTGTATACTAAGTAACCATTTTTCGTTGCTCGCTAGTTTCAACTAAGCAATTAAAAATTATTGCAGTGTAAGGAATGAAACTTTTGAGCATAAATTTTGAGTAATTTTAGGAATTAAGTTTGTCAAATGTTTGTTAAATGAGTAAGAGCAAAACAAATACATACGTGAATAACTCTGAAATAAATGATTGTGAGTCCACCGAGTACTGATTTTGAAAGACCTATATATGGGAAAATCATCCTGTAAGGGAATTTAATCCACTGTAATAACTTATAATTTGTGGCCACTTTCAGTTGGTGGGCCGTTTTTTAATACCATAAAATTCAATCGTTTTGTAAAAACAAGTGTCCTCTTTCGAATTCTTAATATAAACTGAGCAGGTGAAGTAAAATTTTGAATAATTTCCATAACTTTGAAAATTTTTGCAATAAAATGGGGTAAATTTTCTAATAACTTTTCTTTTCCAAGTTTTTGAGATATGATCAAGTAGAAACTTCAACTTTAATGGGTTCTTTTACTCGAATTGCAATTTGCGGATTTTTGACTATTGAGTAGAAGCTTCCGAATTTTCAATACTGGTCGCATCAACTCTTCAATTGTAGTTTTAAGCTTGACAACTCGAATCAAGTTGTCGTTCCCACTGTAAGTTTCAATGACTCGACCAAGTTTCCATTGCCGGTAGATTGTCTTCTGCAATGAGTACCAAGTCATCTTTCACCATCCCTGAGTCCCCTTGATACCCTTTTTTCCTGATTTGAAGGGATGCAAGATAGTCTCTGGACCATGATTTCCAGAATTACAATTCCATAATTTCTAGCATTCTGTAACAATCTGGTAATTTTTTTCTTCTTGAGGCTCACATCGTCGTCCGTTGAATCCTAGGAGAAGTTTTCCAATGAGGAAGTGGGCTTTAGTCAGTGCTTTGATATCATTGAGATCATTAGACATCTCGCCGAGGGGTTGGGAATTGAGAATTCGTTCTATTTGAACGAGGTATGTGTTGTATTCCTCCATTGTTTCGTACTTGTGTGCCAACTACACGTCTGAGGTGATGCTTCAATTGCTTAACTGCCATCATCCTAATTGTGAAGAACAAAGGGAATCGTTACCCAGTCCATGCCTTGCTGTGAAACATAGTTGAGAATTGAAACATCTGTTTCTTTGCTGTCGAGGAGGGTTTGTAGTTTCATGATGTCATTTCGAGCACCAATAAAGTTCGTACCATTGTCTGTGAACAGTGGTTCAGGTGGTTCTCTTCTGTGTGTGAATCAACTCAGAGCAGCAATGCATGCATTTTTCGTTAGATCGGTGTCTGTTTCTATATGAACTGTTTTGGTAGTGAAGCAGCATATGCTTCTCTTTCGGTTTTGTTTTGATTGGTCCGGCAAAATCAAGTCCTTTATGTGTGAATGGAATTCCTGGAGTGATTCGTTCCCACGGTAGGTCAGCCATGATGACTTGAGGCAGCGAACACATGCATTGATGACGTCCTTGGCCAAGTTTCGTCTATTGATTATCCAAACTTCTTCACGACTTTAAGAATGAGGAGATCACCACCATGAAGCGTTGCTCTATGAAAGTAGTTGAGAAAAAGTGCTGACAGTTTTGTTTTTTTTTTGCTGATGATAGGTGGAAATTTTTCATCCTCACTGCATTTCCCTTGCGATAATCTTCCTCCGACTCTAATTATCTGATGCTCGTGTTCAAAAAAGGGAGCCAGAATGAGTAGGGAAATATTTTTGCTGAGTTCGTCACCATCGCGTAGAATTGTGTATTTTTCAGTCCTCTTTCTGACTTTTAGGAATAAAAACTCTTTTTGCTTCGGCGAGATCACTTGCTTTAGTCATATAATGCCTTGGTAGAGATGCTTTCGTTACTCTACTTGCTGTATTGAGTAAACGAGTTAATCGTGAGAATCGTTCAAAGTTGAACAATGACTTGGTGTTATTCATCGGCTTGTGAACTTTTGCTTTTATCGTTTTTCAGGAGCATTGTTTGTTTACTCTGGTTGTAATGGGCAACGGATTGTTTCTCCATGAAGAGAATCTGGTCCGTTCCGCCAGAAAGAACTGTTGATTAGCTCTGTTGATTAGCAGACATTGCATCAAGGGGAACACGTATTCCCCTTGATGCAATGTCTGCAAGGTTGTCTTTTGTAGGGACGTGTTTCCAGTTCTATCTTGGCATTGTTTCTTGAAACTCTGCTTGCCACAAGGTTGTGCACTTTCTGGGTAAATGTGCTAGCCATTGTAGGACAATAATAGAATCGTTCCACTTGAAATAATCCTGTTTGGCCGTCGGGCTGGCTTCCCGGGCTCCTTTTATTGACTGAAGTAGTTTCACGCCAATCGTCGCTCCGCTGAGTTCAAGACAGGGTAGACTTAGTGTTTTTTTGACTGGTGTGACCTTCGTTTTTGCGGCGATTACGTGAACTGCTACATTGCCATCCATGGTTGTTATCCGGCTGTACACACAACCAGCAAATGTTTTTCCACTTGCGTCAATGAAGAGATGAAGTTCGAATTTCTTGATTGTTCCTCTCGTTGTTACACATCTAGGAATTTTGATATCATCAAGTTGCCTCAGATTCTCGCGAAGAGAAAACCAAGTTTCGACAATTTCATTGGAATGTTGTCGTCCCAACTGAGTCCTCGTACCCAAAGTCGTTGAAGAAGAATTCTGTAGTTGATGATGATTGGACCTAGCCAGCCAAGTGGATAAAACGGTTTTGTAGCATGCGACAGAAGCGTTCTCCTTTTCAATGCTGTGAGTGTTTCGAGCTTTGCGGCGGAGGATAGAATATTTTGGTTCGGTGTCCCTTTTATGCCAGGAGTCTTGATTTAATATTTTTGTCGAGGAATTTTGAACTGTCGTTAGTTTCGCGTAGCTCCTCCGACGGAGAGAAAACAATGCTTAGTCCGCTGGAAGACCATTTCCTTAATGGTAGTCCGTACTTCAAAAGTTCTGTTTTGAGTTTTTTTACCTTCAATGAGCTTCGTCGATAGATGCTGCTTCCCTTAATTTCTCGTCAACGTAGAAGTTATTTTGGGTTGTTTGTTTGAGGTCTTCATCTGCTGTCATTGTGCCAATTTCTTGAAGGCATCTCGTTGATTGAAACGCTGAGGATGCTATTTCATACGTCACTTGGATCATTTTCAGGTGCTTGATTGGTTCCTGTGGTGTATCTCTCCAAATATTTCTGTGGAAGTTCTTGTCAGATACGTCAAGTGCAAATCGACGATACATTTTAACAGTGTTAGCTGAAAGTAAAGTTTGATGGAAGCGTAGACGAACATTATGCGAAAAGAGATATGGTTGCACTGTTGGTCAAACCATGAGGCAGTCATTGAATGACAACCCAGACGTTGTTTTAGCCGATGCATCGAAACTACTCCTAGCTTTGTTGTTGTTGCATCTTCTTTTCAAACGTGATGATGTGGAATATAAAAGCTTTCTCTTTCCGGTCTTTGGAGCTCTTCTGTGGGAACTTCTTACCGATGCCTCATGTCCAAAAGCTTGTTGATGAAATCATTGTACTGTTTCTGAGATGCTGGGTCTTTCTAGAATCGTCTCTCGAGCGAGAAAAACCGTTTTTCTGCTTTGTCGTAGCTGTTACCTGGCTTACCAGTTTCTCTTTGAAGGGAAGTTTCACAACAAATGCTGATCTCTTGTTGTTGTCTGAGTAAAATGCTGTTCACAGATTTGTTCTTCCGGGAAAAGTTTGTTGTACATTGGAACTTCCTCTGTTTCCCAAAATAACGTAGATCAATGTTTGTTCGAAGAAATACAACTGCTGTTTGCGATCTTTCCACTTTTTCTGGAGTGTGTCCTGAAACTGTCCATCCTAAAACTGTGTTTCGCAGATGAAGTCCATTAGATTTTTGTCTTTCGCCATAGAGAATGATGTCTTCAAAAACGTCCGGGCCAAGAATGATGTCAACTTGTTTTGGAGTGTTGAAGCTCGGATCAGCTAAATTCACTCTGTTGATCTGAATGCATGATTTGATCCTAATCTGCTCTGTTGGTAGTAGGTTCGCCAATTTTGATATGACAACCGCTTTATCATTGAATGCTTTGTTCTCCGATACTATGAGAATGTTGACTGTTGGTGTGTTCAATTTTTTTGAAGAAATGATGCCCCCATGTCGATTGTGCATTGTTGTTTGGGAAGTTCGAGAAATTGGGTACATCTCTCTGTGATCATTCTAACTTGTGCACCACTGTCAAGCATTGCACGACTTTACTTGATCTCGTTGTATGGTTGCTTGATGGGTATCATGGCTGTTGGCAGTAGAACCGTGTTGAAAGATGAACTTTGATGACAAGCATTTGTTTCATTGTTTGACTTTGGGACTGTATTCTATTGTGTTTGTTCTTCATGCAAAACTGAATTACGTTCTCTCGCACATTGCTTTCATGACCCCCTTGACTTGCAATCATTTGTGCTATAGCTTTTCCTCATGCAGTTAAAGCATATTTTGCTTCTGCGTACAAGTTAGTTTCTTGCATTGACGTCCATTGCTAGAAACATTGAACACTGATATAGTTGATGATCAGTTGCTGAGCAACAAATACATTGTGAAAGTGAGGATTTGTAGCTCTGAAGCTGTCTTTCTGAATAATTGACCTTTCTGCTACCTTTTTTTGTTCTTTGCCTTGTAGTTGTTTGCTCGCTTGCACTCTACAATTGATGAAGTTGCGTAGTTCATCGATTGACTTCAGATCTGATGAACCGCTGCTTTCCAGCTCTCATTTGCGTCTGGAGGCAGGATCCAGCCTTTCTGTCAAGACATGAACCCACATGTAATCAGGTTGCACCTTGAAGTTCAATGCTTCCACGGCAAGACTGTTTTCATCAAACGTTATTATGAGGTTTTCCAGTTGTTCCGCTGATTCTTGTTGAATGCGGGGTATGTTGAATATTGCGTCCAGATGTGAATGAAGAATAAGTTGTTAGTCTGCGTATCTCTCTTTTAGCCTTTTGAATTCATCTGCATAGTTGCCACTGGAAAAAGGATTGGTGTGTAATGACTTATGCAGTTTCCCCGTGCAGGCAGGCCTTTGAGTAGCTTAGCCTCTGATTGTCTACCGATTTGTGATTGGTGTCCACGGCTGCTATAAAGCTATCATGAAATGGGGTCCAGTTTTTGTACTTCCCCCCAAAACTGAGGAAGATCAATTTTGGGAATTTTGATTCCGCTTGTAGCCTGACTCGAATACTGGGGTTCATTGATTGGTGATTCAGTTCTGTCAGTCTGGTTGAAGGGGGCCACAATTCTTTGAGGCTCCTTCATTTGAGACTGGGCTCGGAGGAACTTTTCATCGGAGTCTTCCATATGATTTGCCATCGCCTCGTCACTGTTCTCTGTTTTTTCAATGATTTTTTCATTGAGATCTTTGATGAGATTGCGTCGACTTTCTGATGTTTCGGGAAGGATGTTGACTGTGTCATGATTGACATCACTGAACGTCCCCGCTTGAAATTTGGTCAGCAGCTCTGGAATCTTTGGAGCGTTCTTTGTCACTACTACCATGTTTGCTGCTCTACAGCGCTTCAACTGTTCAATGGTTCTTGACACTTGCGCTTCTGTTTGCATTTGGTTCTGTTTGGTTTTTCCCCCGGCTGCGTTGCACCAAAGTGTTGTTGTGACTAACTTTTTGCTTAAAAAGCTTGATTACTGAATTAAATTTAAATCAGATTGAAAATCACTTTGTTTTTTCAGAGACAGATTAAATTTACGTCAAAGAAGTCAAAATGATTCTACAAACGGTACGTGTCTTTAAATTGTGCGACATCAAATAACTTTGTACACTAATCGAATATTTCACATTATGTACAATTCAACAGACATCTATTGGGCAAAAGAAGGCAAAATGCCCGGAAATTCAAAAACTCAGCAAAAAAACTATTGATACTTTGCTTAGGTTCTTGTAAAGTGTCCCTAACAACAATTATTGTCTGCTATTCAACAGCCGCAGTCCAATTTTTGATACGTTTCATTTTTCTTGAGGTCAAAAACATTCAGTTATGAAATTTCCAAAAAACAATTTGCGTTTTTCGCCAAAGTTTTTGATTTATATCTGACATTAACAACATATGACCTCCAAAAACATCTGAAGAGATATTCATTACTGATAAATTCTCTGACTAGCATCACCTGAAGACTCAGATTGCAAATATAACAGATAAACCGAAAAATATTGTGCTAACAGAGAATTAGAATAAGCCCCTTTAATACTAGTAGTAGTAAAAGGCTTTTGGAGTTCCATGGGCATCTTTCATCCCGATTCAATGTTGATTTGTTTGTACAGTTCTGGTGGTATCTATTAGTGAGTTTTCCGTAGGGTTTGCATGAGCCGCACAGGCATAAAATTCTCCAGGTGCAAGATGTTTTCTCCTTTTAACATTCAACAAAATTTTGCCAATAGATGGCATAACTTTCAGTATTTCCGACCAATTGAGAAATAAAATGCAAATTTAAATTCAACTAAAGGTTCTTTTTGGACTCCGGTGCAACTAAATGCATTAAGGCCCACAAGGCGTAACCTCTTATATCCGTCTTGATACCTCACATGGAGCGAAAAAACAATAAAGGACTCAAATTAGAGCATCCAAGACTGTTCTTTGGATTGTTTAAATTAGTAAAAAATGAAAAACAGGCAAATTATGGGGATGCTAATAGCTGTTCGAAAGAATCAAATCGAGCTCTTTCTTAGCAGGTGCACCAAACTTTTTCAAGGTTGATTTTGTAGTAATTTAATGAAATTACGATTTAGCGGCTATCAGCTCTAAGTCATTATACAAAACCCATTTACTGACCAGCAATCAAAACCCTTTGCTTGAAGATGAAGCAACTGAACAAAGAAGATGGTTAGTTGTACCATTTCAATTTTTTGTCATTGACTAACTTTACGGTTAACCCGATTTTTTATTAGTGTGTTTTTATTGTCATCTTTGTAATGCAATCTCTATAACAGTCACTGAAATCACTTAAAAATTTTCAAAAATTCTTTCATTCATCGGTTTATTACAAATTGACCCTCCTAGCTCATGTAGTCCATAATATTGAAAACGCGTGAAAAGCAGGTGAGAAACCAATCAAAGATAAACTATTACCAAATTTTTGTAATGAATTTCACCTCCAGTCAAAAATACCGTGATCCGAAAAATCTTCAAAGTTAAATTTTCAAATCTGTTTATTCTGCCCCGACCCGAAACACAACTAAATCAACAACAATCAGTATTTGGAATAGAAAGGTGAAAACATATTGTATCACATGGAAAAAAGTGAAAATTAAGAGAATTGAATAAGAACGAGATTTGCTCATTTGAAGTAGCTAGTAAAAAAGGAGGTTTTAGCTGGTTCAAATCTGTGCCATTTAAGGAATATATTCTGGACTAATACAAAACGTGATTCGTGATGGAAAAGCTTTTCGCTATGATCACACATTACCGATCCTGCTGAACTGTTTTCAAATAAGCAACCGATTTTTGCCCTTTATAAAAGAATTAAAATGAGCTAGTGTTATGTTTGATTAGTGTTATAATCCTTAGTGTTATCATCCGAAAATTTTAGCTTACTTGGTTTTGTTATTCATGTCAAAAATGTAAGCTGCCGAACATTAGTTTGCAGGTGGTTTTAAAAGATCAGATTTCGAAACGTCAAGTTTTATTGAAGGGGTGCTACGTGCATCAAATTAAAAAAAAACCATTTGATATAGAAAAACCATTTTCGTGAGTCGAAAAGTAGTGTTATTATATAAATTACTAAAAAATGTTGGCTCATTATACTTTTATACTTTTAAGGGCTTCGTATCTGGACACCCTAAAACAATAAGAGTTGAAAGATGAGTTCGACCAAGGCTGAGATGGATTTGTGGCAGAATTCCCGGAACTATTATATTTTGAGAAATTGGATGTCCTTTAATTTTGCTCGGTTCATATGCAACCCCATACTTTAAAAACTTAATCCGAGTTATTGGTTGCTCTGGCGCCTGTCATTGCGAAGCGTTGCAAAAAAGTACAAAAAAATATTTTCTTGGTCTTCCTCTGAACTTCGATCGCAAAATCTAGATAGGACGACCGCGTTTTATTAATACCAGCAAAGCTACTGTTCGGTCCCAGTAAAGATACTTCCTTAATGCGCATGCACAATAAATTCCACTGTTGCAAATGCGAGGAGGAGGATGCCACTGTTGCAAATGCAATGAAAGGAAGATGCAACCACATAAGACTTAACGATCCTCGCGTTCATTTTGCGAATCTGCTAAGTGCTGTCGCTCATGATATTGAGCCGTTGCAGGGGGAAACCGTCGCTATTAACTCAACGACCACTAATGATGCAGGATTAGACATCCAGGCCTACGGCCTTTGGTAATGCAGGTTCAACAAAACATAATTCGATGTAGAAATGTTCAAGATGCTATAACATATGTTCACCCAAAGCAGTGGCGAAATCTACAAGTATCACGAATTTATTAAAAAGGAATAAATAGAAAGAATGAAGTTGTTGGGAAAACCAAGTTTTATCTACTTGTTTTTGCATGCCCTTGTGGAGCTGGCTCATCAGCTTCAAAAGCGCTCAAGCAACTGTCATCGAAACTATCTGTGTCAATAATTGTGCAGTAAAACTCGACTAGAAATTAAAAACTTATGCTGAAACTTTATGCGGACGCTGGTCTGTTTAATTGCTCTTGAACGAAGTCCGTAGCAATTTTTGTAAACGTGTTGGTCTGTGGATCTTTTCCATTTGTGCCCCCCAGTACGTTATGCGCCCCCAGTTACAGCACGTGCCATTACATAGTAAATCATTATGTAAAAATATGGCATGTGCGTCTGGGGGGGGGGGGGGGGGGGGTGTGCAAATAATATGCGCCCACTAAGCTTGGGGGCACAAACGGAAAAAAGCCTGGTCTTTTTTTAATGCAGGTTTTTCGCTTGACCATTTTGCGCTTTTCTAGAACATTCTTTGTAACGTCCTAAAGTACGTTTTATATAGTAATTCATATATCTTTTCCCCAATTTTACTGATCGCCTTATTTAGTGCTATATTTGCTATAATCTCAAGGCCATATATAGACTTCATTTTTCTGCCTTATTAAGATGAGAAAACGTATATTTACTTTATTAACATCCTGTAAACTTTCTCAAGTATATTTGTCTTAAAAACCACTTAACTATCTTTTGTTATCTGACTTACCCATAAAAGAGGAATTTGTAACAATGCTAGCCTGTATTTATATTTACAATGTACACTTTACTATGTTCATCTTATTTGCCTGGCACGTGTCAGCACGCGCCAGAAGTTCTATTTATCTTGAGTTAATCTTGATGTATTTTGTATAAGTGATTACTCAAATGTAAATACGGCCCTCGGGTCTTAAAAAGTATTAACTCTGAGAGACACAACCAAGATTGTCAAGTTAAAAACCAGCAGACAAGTAATTCAGTCTTAGATTGAAACCCCTTTTTTCTCTAGTGACAAAAATAATAGCTGTCGGCCCTGCTCCGAAGTAAAATTAAAAACCCGCTCAGGCCCTGAACAATCACATGAAAAGAATAATTTAAGTGACAAAAGTTATGTTATTAAGATGTTAATGAAACCTTACTTCAACAAATTCAACGCAATAAAAGGATCAGAAAAGGTATATTACATGGTGACAGGAGTGTAGACAGCTTTTCCAATTAGTTCCTTCAAAAAACAAAATTGTTTATTTTTTAAACATTTCTTTTTTCCTAATGCCATTGCTATTCAAAACACTATTAACTTATTTGCACGATTCAGATGAAGTTAGACAACTGCACAAATCTGATTTAACACTCTTTTCCTACGGAAGCCCCAACATCGAAAATACCTCCGCAGAAACATACTCTATCTTTCTTGAAGATAAATTATTCATTATTTTTATTGTTGGATTTACAGAAGACTATAGAGACAGGCTCATCGCAATAGTATCATTTGACAATCAGTATGAATTCAAAGCAGTAAATAGGCACATAAAAAGGGATATGTATCTCGACTTAGAAAGCCAGAAATTTCAATTAATATTCGAAAGCGGAGATTCTAATTAAAATTAGTACTTTAAAATTGTCGCATTATCAATGTCTCTCAACAAACTTTGTTTATATTTTACTGCAGCATTCCTTATCTTCTCCATCATTGCTTATTATCTGATCACAGCACTCTTCGTTTACCTCTTCATGACAGACAGCGCCATTAGCTTTTCTTTCCAATTATCAATTGTCAATGCAACAGAGATTGGAGTCTAAAAGAAGGCGACGCCCAATGACAGTGACATCACACTGAGACACACAGAACGAAAGAAAGAAACCTCCTACTGGTAACAAAACCGAGTCAATTTGGAAACTGTGAGTTAGAACATATAAATTTTGGTGCTAAATTAAAATGCCTCCCCACGATTTATATAATACCCAAATACTCCCTGTTGTTAATAACTGCCGCTATTCAAATCATTTTGTGGAATATGTAGACTGTAACTACATACAATTCATTAGCCACAAAACTAACAACCTTATTATTTCAACAGTTATTAGTGCCTTTGTATCTGACAAAACAAAACAAATTGTGCTTTTAACTCAAAATTCTAACGACAAACGCGCCTTATTAATATTTATCCCCAAGACTTTGCGACAAAAAGCACGTGAATTTTCCAAAGTTAGACATCTCATGACCCATGGCTATGACATTGATTTAGATGATTTTGAATCTCCCCTCATCATAATTTCTGAATAATCACATTCCCAGCCCATCCAGATCATCACCTTTAATTTCAGTCAGTGCAGTTCCAAAATTATAAGAAACTAAGATGGCCGCAAATGCCCAAATAACAGTAGAGCCCTATAGCGGAGCCGAAAACCAAAGTTTCCGCCAATTTGAGCACCTTTTCCGAGGTTTCATCGGTGTCGCAGCAATCCCTGCCAACCAACAATCAAATTTTCTGCAACTCCACCTTCGAGACGCCGCGTTACGATATTTTCAAACGTTGCCCGAAGCAACCAGAAATGATCTTGAATTAAGCCTCACAGCACTCAGGGACCACTTCGCGAATCAAGATCTCCAAGAAGTACACGTTCTAAAATTAGAACAACTGCGCTTTGACCCGAAAACAGACAGCCCCGAAAATTTTCTAGTTAACTTACAAACAAAGGCTCAGCGTGCCTATCCAACGCCAAATTTGCCAGCAGTTGCAGCATTAGCGCTTCCAGGAGACGGAGGAGCAGGGGATAGAGCAGAGCACGCACGCTTCGATGGAGAAACAGCCGCACGAGCTGCTGGATTGCAAGCAGCGGAGGACAACAAGAACGAACAAGTGAAGCGAATTTTCATAAAAGCCATGCCGGGATGGCTGAGATCAAAATTGATGGAACAACCACCAGCGACGCTTGTTACCGATCTCTGCACTACTGCTCGACAACAGATGACAATTAGAGACATGTGCAGAAAAGATGACTATCCGGAAGATGGGTTCAACGAAATTAATAACACCGTGTCCGAAAACTTGATAAATGCGCTCTCTAAATTGAACCAAACGCAAGATTCACTAGACAAAAAACTTCAAACGATTGACGACCGCATCACGGCGGCACAGATAGAAACAACAACACAAAGAGATGTAACCCACTCTCCCCAGCAATCATTCAATAGACAGGGTCAATTCCCCGCGGCGCCCTACACGCCCAGAAATAACAATGCAAGTCAAAATAACTTTGCAAGTCCAATGTATCAAAGCTTTTACAGAGGAAATAATCTTAGAGGTCAAAACTTTCTTAATAGAAATCCGAGACCCCGCTTCCCAAACACTAATGCTCAAGTGTTTTATCCTCGAAATTTCACACCCCAGTCACAATTCCGCATGCCTACCAGCCCATATATGCCTGTGACTAGATCCAGTGGTACCTTCTGTTATACATGTGGTTATCCAAATCACCGATCAAGTCAATGTTCTCAGAGAGGTAGAACTAATAATAGAGGAACCTCATTTCCATTTAATCGCCAATCAAAAAACTAATAAAGCCACCCTTAACGCCCAAAAGTAGCAAACAGTCTTCCAAATCTATAGAGCAGTCTAGTAGACTATTTAATCTTTACAATATAAACTCAAATATGAGATCATCCCTTCTTCCCTATGTCAAAATTAAATTTAATAACGGAATAAGCCGTCGAGCACTAATTGACACCGGCGCTTGTGCAAATGTCATAAGCAACAGATTACTCCAAGAAATTACTGAAACTGACAAGAATGCAGTCAAATTGAAGCAACCAGATTGCACTTCAGTCAAAATGGCTGGAGGACAACTAGTCAGAATAGAGAAACAAGCTAAAATTAAATTTAAACTCGCTCACAGAGAGTTTGTTGAAGACTTCCTCGTCCTTTCCTCAACAAACTCGGTCATCCTTGGCAACCCCTTCATTGTCAAGCATGATATTTT
This sequence comes from Convolutriloba macropyga, assembly GCF_964194025.1. Classification (NCBI taxonomy): domain Eukaryota; kingdom Metazoa; phylum Xenacoelomorpha; order Acoela; family Convolutidae; genus Convolutriloba; species Convolutriloba macropyga. The sequence goes on along the minus strand of NC_134481.1, from coordinate 32,953,751 downwards.
AATTAGCCCAAAACAAGCCCTTATTCAATTCCCCGACCTGACAGTTCAAATTAACGAAATCAAGCCTGTGAACGAAAAACGACGAGCAGTAAGACATAAGAAGATTCCCATTTACACAAACAAGAAGCACACAATACAGCCCAACGAGCAATTCTTCCTGGAATGCTATCTATCAGACAAAACGGACCAGTTTGAGAACAAAAGTGGAGTAATCACTCCTAATGAAATTCTTGAAAAAGAAACAGAGATTGCACTAACTTCTTCGCTAAGTACTGTAGGAAAGAATAACACATTGCACGTTTCTGCCATAAACATAACTGAGCACCCTATCACAATCAATAGCCGAACAGAGGTAGGCAGATTCTCAATTCTTTCCACCGAGCAAGCCGACCAATTGATACAAATTGACCCACAACTGATAACGTTAGCAAAATCAAAAAACAAAAATGACTATTTTGCGGAATTGAACCAGCTCATTCAAGATTTTACCCAACACAAACCAGGCCAAACTAGGAGACCTCCACCGGAATATAGTAAACTATGGTTTCCGACACCAGAAACTTGCGAGGACCCAAGTAGTTTGCCGCTGTTACAACAAGAAATTTACGACCAAATATTAAGTTTCCAAAAATTGGAGCAAGTTGATCCACGAAGTAATGAAGAGGACCGTAAATTCTTTCTCAGTAAATTCAACTGGGAAAATTCGCCATTAAATCAAAAGCAAATAGAAGAATGCGAGCACTTATTAATTGAATATTGTGACATTTTCGCCAAACATCGATTTGACGTCGGATACAATACAGAACTGAAAATAAAGCTAACTCCAGAGCATGACTTACCCGTATACGTACAAGGACCTCCAACTCCAATACATCTACGCGACGAACTGCACATTGAATTAGCATTAATGCACTACTATGGACTTATAACAACTTTGTCACAGTCTAAATACAGTAGTCCATTATTTGCCCATAGAAAAGAGTCAGGCAAACTGCGAATTTTAATTGATCTGAGAAGAGTCAATCACTTACTTAAAAATGACTACCACAGCACAAACTTCCCAATCTCAAACATGGCCGATGCAACTAGTCATTTTGCAGGAAAAACATTGTTCACAAAACTTGACTGCTCACAAGCTTATCATTGTGTACAGATGGCGGACGACACTTCAGTACAACTACTAGCTTTCAATTTCTCATCAAGAACTTACGCGTACAAATGTCTAGCTCAAGGACTTAGTAAATCAGTTACCGGTTTTAGTTCATTCATTCGCCATTACCTAGACCCTTGCTTAGCAGCCGGTATATGCACACAATTCATGGACGATATTGGGAGTGCAGTAACGGAATTTAGTCAGTTACTTCCCAGTCTAAGTAAAATTTTCGATTGCATTCGGAGACTTGGACTGAAATTGTCACCAGAAAAATGCGAAATAGCCTCACAGTCAATCAAATTTCTGGGCAGTACAATTACAAATGAGGGAATATCCCCACAAGCAGAGAAAATCAAAAAGTTTTTAAAGAAGATTACGATGCCAAGAACAACTAAACAGGTCAAAAGACTAATTGGCTTCGCACAGTTCTTCAGAAATTTCATCCCAAATTTAGGCGAGAAGCTTATACCGTTTTATCAATTGTTACGCAAAGGAGCCGATTTTGAAGCGAAAGAAACACATTACAATGCATTAGAAACTGTGAAAAAGGATTTACTTGAAGCAACAGAGATGACGCTCCGATTGCCTAAACCGGGCCTACAATATGTCCTTCTCTGTGACGCAAGCTACTACGGAGCCGGATTTGTGCTTATGGTTGAAGATTACGTGACAGGAAAACAGTCAAAGGAAAAGAAAGTCTATGCTCCAGTATCTTTTGGATCCCAACTTTTCACGACAGCACAGCTGAAGTTTTCAACTTATTACAAAGAATTCTTAGCACTTTATTTTGCATTAGACCAGTTTTCCCACTACATCTGGGCATCCAGCCATCCAGTAATTGTACTCACGGATAATCGAAGTTTAACGCATTTCTTTCAGTCAAAAACCATTCCTCCATCACTATGGAACTTCCTGGACCGAGTTCTTTCGTTTAACATAGTTATTGCCCATATTCCTGGCAAAGCTAACTATGCAGCAGATTTTCTCTCACGCGTACAAACGGATAAAGGAGCCAGCCTGTCTCTTAAACTAACAGACAAAATACCAGTCCGTGAAATATATGTTGAATCTGAAGCAAAATCACCTGACGTTTCCATTTCGAATATCGACCAACTGAACACAGTCCCTGAATCAGAAATAGAAGAAGTTACCATCGTCTCACAACTACAGGAACTCGGACTTTACGACGCGTATATTGAGCGAAAACGGGAGAACGGAAATGAAATAAATAGTCTCTTTAAGTTGAAGCGTGCGGAAGTTAATGCAATACAATATGCGAACCAAGCTGATCTTTTGAACGATTTGACGGATAGAGAGGAAATATTAGATTTGGCGAGTGAGCAGGCAAAAGACGAGGAGATTATGCAGGCAATTGAGTGGAAACGCAACAGCTTAAGCACCAACTTGAAGTATGCATCCCGACGACTAAAGAAATACGCGAAACAGTTTGACCGTTTAGAAATTGAAAACAACACATTATACAGACAATTTTTTGATGACACAGGCAAAATAATCTTCAAGCAGTACTGCCTGCCAAAGCATCTCTGGAAAGAAGTAATCTATAGACTACACAACTCACCAACAGGAGGACATTTGGGAATACTTCGCACAATTCAAGAATTCCGAAAACGATTTTACTATCCTGGTTTCACTGAACATTTTATCGATTTCATCAAAAACTGCATCACATGCCTCCAGCTCAAGCAAACAACGAATAAGCAACTGCAACCACCATTACAGCCTGTATCTTCACTACAGTCATTTCCCGGAGAAATGATGCAAATCGACTTAGTTGAACAGAAAGGCCCAATTTACAAATTTGTTCTTAGTGGAATTGACGTGTTTACAAAGTACTTGTTTGCAGTACCACTGACAAATGGTAGTGCCGACACAGTTGCCAGAGAGCTTGTGAAGATTTTCTTCCAGCATAGCTACTTACCTAGTACAATACTGAGTGATTTAGGAACAAATTTCACCTCAAAGCTCATGGCTGAATTAACGAAGTTACTCGAAGTTAAACTCAAACATGCTACGCTGAAACACCCCCAGACAATTGGAGTAGTGGAACGCTCACACGCAGCACTTAAACGGATCCTAAAAATGAATTCCAATGAACAGTGGAATGATTGGCACAAGTATGTACCGCTGGCAACCTTTATATACAATACATCGTATCATTCTTCAATTAATTGTTGCCCGACAACTCTATTTCATGGACGTGAACCTGTTAAACCCCTTGATCTCCGTTTTTCTACACGAGCAATGCAAGCAGTTGAAGTCAATTCAGATTACGTTTCGCAGCTACAAGACGCAATGCTTCAAAAATTTGGTGAAAATAAACAAAGACTTTTAGATTCTTACCAGCGATACAGAAGTTACTATGACCAAAAAGCTGAAGCACAGCCACTCAAATTGCATTCACATTGTCTACTACTAAACCCTCGCTTAACAAAGCAAAACGATTTTACTCAGAAAGCAGTTCAAACATGGCTACCACTCTATAGAGTCGAGAAAGTCTTGACAAACTCAAATTACATTATTAGAAAAACAGGAACAAATTACACTCAATGTGTTCATCGGATCAGACTAAGACCTATCAAACTGACAGAGCCACCAGAAGACATACAGGCAATTGATCCTGCAAAGTTTGAAGCGGATCCTTCGAGAAGAACAACTCGAAATGAGCCAGAATTATTCGATGAGTATATACCAAATTTAATAGAAGAGGAGCAAAGTACCGCATTTTCAAAGACCGCAACAGTTCAACCTTCGCAAATACGCCTCGGCGTTACTGTTCCTCTAAATGGAGCCCCTGCAATGCCATTGGTAGCACCAGTACCTCCGATAGTGCCGGTCATACCGTCAATAACCGTAATACCGCCAGCGGAAAGCAGAACATCTTCACCAATGAATTCGCCAACAAATTCGCAAGAAAATTCACCCCGAGCCAGCCTTTCAGATAGCCCCAAGATAATTGCAACAACGGAAGAATTTAAGTACCCTGAAAGCCCCCCTGCAGCCGCTGAGATTGAGAGAATTAGAGAAAACGACGAAGCAGGTACAGAACAACAACCGGGACCAAGTACTCGAAGCAATCAAAACAGAGTTAACTTTGCAAAAATGCGAGGAATCAGAAAATTTGAATCATGGGAACCTGTAGCACGCTACGGTTCACGTTCACAAACGCCACGATTGCCCGAATCTCCCACACAGCCATCTATCTTAACAAAAGAACAAAAACACCAAATAATTGCAGAATCATCGCGCAGATCAAGAAGGGACCAAACTCCAACCAGAGAAACGAAACTAGACCAAGTCCGATCTAGCATTGAGAGATACCAAAGAGGTTCAACAGACGATAACGGAAAGGTAACCCGAAGCCAGTCAAAGAGCAAACAAACAACTACAAACATAAATGTAATTGAAATCGGAAAAACAAGAGCCAAATTCTACCATCATAGAGGTGATATTCCCAACTCCAGGCGCTCTTTTGCACATTGCATATCAAGCGATATGAAGATGAGTAAAGGCCTCGCCCGGCAAGTTGTCAATTACTACCCCGAAATGCTGCAAAGTCAAGAATTCGCGCAAAAACCACCAACAGGTTCCGTTATCTCATTTTATGACACGAATTTAAATCGATATATCTACAACCTGGTCACGAAAGAGAACCACTATGATAAACCTACTTATTACAACCTCTCAGCTGCTCTTCACACACTACGATTTGTTTTATTAAAGCACAACATACGCTCGATAAATTTACCAAAACTTGGATGTGGTCTCGATCACCTTTCAGAAAAAAGTGTTTTACGACAGATTATTGAAGTATTTTCGGATGTCCCAGTAAAAATTCACCTATACAACTATAACACGGCTACCAACTGATAATGTGCAGTGGCCAGTTAACCATTTGACGCGCATTAAAATGTCTTAAGACGCCTAAAAACAGCGCCAAAAGTTCGAAAATAACAGAAAAATGTGGAACGTGCAATTGGTTTATCTCTAATGTCCCTAGCAAAAATCAATTTTAGATGACACAAAGTACATCAATCGCCTCTACATATGTTGCCAATGACGCTGAGGAACTGAAATTGAGGCTAGTTTGCATAATTTTGGAGAAAAATGAACCTTTTTCCAGAAAATGATCCAAAATTGACACCACAAAAGTTACCCTCAAAAAATGGCTAAGTTAGAGCCCCTAAAAAGGCCCTCAGATGCCAGGAAACAATTTTCTGGACCCCCAGGGATACAAACCAAAGTCCAGGTGCCCCAGGAACGCGTCTGAGGCCATTTGGCTAAAAGTACTGGAGACTTGAAATCGAGGAAATCCGACCCCTGAAAAACGGCTCAAAAATCAACAAAAACACTCATAGTTCAAAGAAAAAACTATTTTGACAGAAACTAACTATACCACCATTGAGATTGGCTTTCGCACTAATGAATCAGACCAAAAAACGACGCGATTGAAGTTTTTTTCATAGTTTTATATAGTCTGAATGGTCAAAAATTCAATCTGTCCAAAGCTCAAACATGATGAAAAGCTGCCTGCCTAAATAGTAACATCCTTTTTCCCATCAGAAGTCACTCCCTACGGGGACTGCCCAAATGTACAAGACATTAAACCAATTAGTATTCCGACACTCGAAGTCAAATTGGAGAAATAATAACTTGAATCTGCCAGCATCACTACATTGAAAAGTGAGATTTTGCCAAATTTTAGATTAATACAAGTTAACCATGACTTAATGCAAAAGTGAACGATTATTGGCCACGGGCACAACCAGCAGCATTATTGAGATCAACTAGAAACGCCAAATAGGAATTTGAACGCTAAAATCGCATTTTAATGGCACATCAAATTGCTCTCCCCATTTTGAAATTTTAGGTGCAATCCTCTTCTAAGTGTGACCTTTTCTACAAAAACCAAGATATGGAATTCATCTTTTGGGTAAAGGTGCCTTTGATGATTGTTCAAAAGATGGCGGAAACACTTTTTTGAAAAAAGAGTTGAAAAAACAGGAAATGTCACTTTAATCACCACAAACACATGCCAAAATCAGGCCACAAAAAACACTATCATAGTAAAAGCCGCTAACTGCTAACATACAAGTAACATCCCTGTGTTCACTGTTTACATACTATTGTGTTTATAATAGCCTTCCAAATTAGTAACAAATTAGCAAACATGCTCTCACAACAAAGCTTTTAAATTACCTTTAACTGTCACTTTGCTCGTCCACTTTTCTTTCTGGGGGCAGTTTCATCGATATCGTAAACAATATCACCAATCTTTGACCATCTAGCCAATTCGCTATCGGTGATATCACTCAGAGTAGATTGAAAAGATACTTCACTGCTAGATACCTCCTGATGACTCCCACTTGACGACCCTTGAAGATTTAAAAGCTTTCTCTTCTTTCTTGCCGGTCCTTTTGGCGGTAAACTAAATGAGCGATCCAACTCAAAACCAGCACGAAATAACATCTTGCAATGAACAGTAACATTACTGGCGTCATAATAATCCAATAAATTTGACCCCTCCGCAGCTGAACACCTTTTATCAGCCTCCCGATAATCCCTGATTTTTAATAACCGTGTCAAATAATTGTGCTTATGAAATCTCAATTCCTTCACAAATGTCTCTCGCCCAATATCTAGCACATAGTGATTGAAAACATCCCTTCCACGACTCGAAATTGTTGGATCAGTTCCCTCGTAACCACTAACTAGGGACCAAATAAACTGTCCTGCTTGCCCAATCACACCTTCAGTAACAACAGCGTGAACAGCAAAGGCGGGCTGTATTATACGATCACCGGCAGTCCCAAGATGATACGACAAATGTTCGGTCAAATAATGACCCTTTCGCTTTTTCGCACGTGCGTTAGAATCAACGGTTAGCAACTGAAATAGGTCATCGAACGATTTAATGCCATAAAACTCTTGAGCCCTTCGGGGAGTATACGCAAATAACCACAACTTTGACCCAGATAAAACGGCAGCTAAAGATTCTCCGCCCCCCCCCCACTCAATATGGGGTGCAGTATACCAGGGTCCACGAGCAGCAAGACACCCCTGCACAACCGCCTTAAGCTTCGGATGAGGAGAACAAAAGACACCTTGATTTAACTCAAATGTAATCGACTCTGAGCTTTCTAAACCAAGTTTGTTTCCATCAGTGACTGCGCTAATTATTCCACCTCTCCGGCTAATAAACTCATGTGCGTCAACATCTCCACTATTCCAGTCTTGAATAAGCTCGTCTGACCACTTAAAATGTTCCTTCCCAGCTTCACCGCGGATAACATAAGGCACCTTTGGGAAATTTTCCTCTACGATAAATGAATCGCGAATTTCTAATTTCTTCATACCCAAAAGTTCAAACGCACCACTTCATGCCAAACTAAAGAGCAACTCAATTTGCTTATCATTAATAGACATATCTGAAAAGAAACAGGCAACTAAATTCATGCAACAAGATGCACATGCATTTTAAACTGTTCAATGAGGTTACTGAATTAACGCACAACACTGAGATTTCCGACTGTTAAATGACTAAAACAAACACACGCTGAATAACACAAACCGTGAACCAGACGCTGTGAATTTAAACAGGACGGTGAACACACTGTTTACAATGAAAATAAAGCAAAACAAGCATCATGCTAATTTTGGTATTGTCTTGCAGTTTAATCTGATCCAATCACTTCATATTCACTTACACTAAACTCTGCTAATCTATGTAACAATCAAAACATGCAGTAAGCTACCTATATCAATCAGTTGTTACTACACTGTAAACTGAAAGGTTTCTGTCGGCCTACACTTTGGAAAATATCTCATCCAAACTAGAAGAGTCTCGGATAAAATCTCCCCCCTCTGATAATGGGCTGGATGCAATTACAAATGAACTCCCGAAAACGCAAATTGTAGTACATCCCAATCAGGACGGACAAGAATAGCAGGAATTGAACCACGATTGCAATTATGGCGCCAGCTCCAGAATTATCTGGTCCGTCAGATTCACTAGGGACCAACAACTTTTGGCACTGCGGAATAATCGATTTAATCCAAACTCCAAACTTCGGATAATAGGTCCCATTTTTACAGCACGTTAGAGTGGAATTGAAAACAGTGGCGTTAAAACACATACTGATGACCTGAAAAACTTGGAAAAAATTAGCCTACCTGCTTAGCATTATTAGCCGCAAGTGGCGCAACCTCGACCCGTGTTGCTGGGAAATGGTGCCGTAAGAACCTAATTATTTGCCCCCCCTGGCTCAGGTTGAGTGCTGCCTCGACCCGTGCAGCTGGGAGAAACTATGTTTATTTACAAATCAAACATCAACATCACCATAATTGGAAATCTGTATATAAAATGCTAGAACAATTATTTACCATAAAATGAACATCAACTCAGTATGGTAATGTTAACAATTGAGACAAATATTAGTAGAACAACACAGCGGGTCACTATTGAACATCACTTGGTTTGAATTTCGACTTACAGTACATTTTACTTTCCTCACGATGAAAACACTAATTTGTTCATTTCTCTCTCTCTTCTTCTTAGTTCCTGAAATTATTAATACAGAGACCCCAACTAAATATGAAGCGCTAGATAAAGGAATTCTTTTTCACAAAGAATCACAGATTCTACTCGCAGAGAAGTTTGTTAACGTCGAATTCCTAGTTCCTTTCCCGCAATACGATTTTGTTATGAAACAACAAATCGAAGACATGCTTGAAAAACTAGCAACTATGTGGACACAACCGTCAATTTTGTGCCCAGTTAACTTCTCAGAGCCATTCAACTCATCTAATAAACCTTTCAACTTGGATTGGATGCTCTCAAAAATCACAAATGAGACAAAATCAGCAGAAAACGAAGTGAAACATATGCGCAACGTTACCGCGAAATTTTTAAGTCCTGAAGAAGAAAACGGTCAAAGAAGCAGACAAAAGCGTGCAGCACCAGTAGCAGCAGCCGCCGCAGTTGCCGGAATAGCACTCTTTGGATCCCTCGGAGTCTCAATGGCAAGTTCAGAAGGATGCGGAATAACTGGATTGTTCGGAAAATGCCAAAACTATGGACGCAAAAATGCAGAAAACATTGCACGACTTAACGAATACGCATCAGTTCTTACTGATTATGTACTCGAAGTTGAGTCAGCCAGTAACGAAAAATTCTTCCTTATCTCGAATGAAATTGCTAAAGTGTCGGAAATCCAACAGGAAATGCAAGACAATCAAAATAAAAACTTGAAATTAGTACAAGATCAATTCGACATTTTCGAGAAAAATTTCCATTTATTGCGAGATTGTACACAAATGCTCTTCTCAAATCAGCAATTAAATTTCAACTTCGATACTGTAGCTTCATTGTTATCAATTTTATACGCCGACATCAAAAGTTATCGTTCAGCTTTATATGCCTATAGTATAAATTTGTTAAATTCAATACCCATTCTGTTAGATAAACGATTACCAATGTCATTAGTTCCCCGCGAATCATTGTTAGCCGTCTTAGATTCAGTTCATGATAGTCAGAAACATTCAACAGATCGTTTGTCACTGGCAATACCCATGAAGGATCTCATGTCATATTATGATGCCAAACTTGTTTACGAAATTGCCACCGTTGAACAAGGATTACTTTTGACTCTAGCAATTCCTCTAGCATCCCGTCAAACTGCATTTCATGTCCATAGTGCGCACGTCATCCCAATGCCCCAACAGGATCCTAAAGAAGCCCTTCAGTGGATCATCGAAGGTCCATACCTGGCAATTTCGCAGGATTCCATGGAGACGACTACATTGACCCAACAACAGCTCGATAATTGTCTAGGATCTTCAACTTATCGTATCTGTCACGAAACAATGGAGACTCATCTAGCACAATCGTCTTGCTTAGCAACCCTCTATTTTCACGCGACAGTTTTTGCCCTCTCTGTATGCCAAACAGAAAAGGTAATGCTCCCAACGCCTGAAACTGCTAGAAATCTTGGTTACGGGATTTGGCTCATCATGAGCGCAAAACCATTAACGTGGAGAGAATATAATTTGAACGATGCCTCGCTGCCGACAAGTGAAGAGAAGGAGGGATGTCGACTCTGCATAATAACTCTCCAATGCGGAGTCCAATTGATCAGCAAACACATCAAAATCCGACCGGACCTCTCGAGTTGCCAAACAATTCCAGCCACTCGAATCGATGTTAAACTTGCTGGCCCTCTTCAACACCTGATTTCATCGTTACCGGAAATTGAGAAACTCCCTTACTTTACGTCGAAAACAGATGCTAACATTGAATTGTTTCAGCAATTGAGAGTAGAAATGATCAGTACAACGGATACTCTTAAACAAGCCGACTTAGACAAAATAGCAGCCCCTTTGGTCCACAAAATGCAACTCCTGAAGCCGTCCCTTGTTGATAAGTTAGAATCCTATGTTCGAATAAAGCTTTCCCTTACTCTGACTATTACAGTCTTCATTGGAAATCTTCTCCTTCACATCCTAGTAATGTATCTGTATCATAAGATCAAATTTTTCCAACGAATAACCCCCAATTTTATGAAATTCTCCGATGGAAAAATCCCTCTTAAACCAGTAGTTTCGGTTACAAACAGTGAGCTGACAAAGATACAGTCCCTTGACCATAAAATGAAAAATTTGATGACTATTGTTGGAGAAACAAACATTGATAACAATATAGATGCACGTCTACTGAAAATCGAGGAAGAAATTCAATACCTTGACAATGAAATATGCGTTCTTAAAACAATGACCGATCACAAAGTTGATATCTCTGCAACTACACAAAAGCCCCACTTGCCGATTAGACGATCAAAATCGACAATTTCCATGCGCTCTAATCGAATGAATCCCGAATTTCTTCAACAACTTAATAACGACTCTTTGGAAACTGACGAAAACGCGACAGAAACTTAAGGGTGGCTCCTTATTAACATTTTTATCTGTGTATTCAATCAAAAATTTATATCTAAATTTTTCATTAAACGTGGGTAGTGTAACGTCCTAAAGTTATCTGACTTACCCATAAAAGAGGAATTTGTAACAATGCTAGCCTGTATTTATATTTACAATGTACACTTTACTATGTTCATCTTATTTGCCTGGCACGTGTCAGCACGCGCCAGAATTTCTATTTATCTTGAGTTAATCTTGATGTATTTTGTATAAGTGATTACTCAAATGTAAATACGGCCCTCGGGTCTTAAAAAGTATTAACTCTGAGAGACACAACCAAGATTGTCAAGTTAAAAACCAGCAGACAAGTAATTCAGTCTTAGATTGAAACCCCTTTTTTCTCTAGTGACAAAAGTAATAGCTGTCGGCCCTGCTCCGAAGTAAAATTAAAAACCCGCTCAGGCCCTGAACAATCACATGAAAAGAATAATTTAAGTGACAAAAGTTATGTTATTAAGATGTTAATGAAACCTCACTTCAACAAATTCAACGCAATAAAAGGATCAGAAAAGGTATATTACATTCTTTGAATTCTCAAGTGACTTTTTTCATTCTTCATTTTTGAGTGATCTCGTTCTCTCACTCCGAATTAAAGCTTGTTGCTATTATAAAATCGGTTGCAACATAGAAACAACAAGGGCCTGATAGGGGAGAGGTCAGTGCATGTGGTTATGGATCGAGAGGTCAATGGTTCGAAACCCGGCGGGTCATTTTTTTCACCCGCCTCGTTGGAGGGCAATTCTTCCGACATTAGTCGGTTTATGTTTTCAAATAGTAAGCAACCGTTTTTTTTTGCCTTATTTTACGGAATTAATACGTTGAGCTAGTGTTATAATTTTTCACTACTTTTAAGTGTGCCATTGGTTGGTGTCATAGCAACTATGTTTCTCCTTTTGTTTGAGTAGCACAGAATTAAAGCGAACAGGAGCCATTGAGTTTTTTCTAATTACTTGGAATTTTAATTGGGAATTGTCTCTATTGATTGTTGGCATTTTTAATAATTTATCTATTCCGTTTACAATCGCAAAATAATACATTTGACGCATCATTTTCCGTTATAATTATAACGCTTATCTTTGTTTGCATTGCTAGTTAACAGACGTTATTTCCGCCTCTGGTCTCGTAGGCCAAATTGAGCATTTAATTTGAGCAAAAATGCATTAATAACCAACTCCCTTTCAAACAGCTTTGATTGCTTATAGCGTTGTTTGTTTTATACTCGTTTCCAATTCTTTTTTGAACCAGATGAAACAAGCTTAAAAGTCGAATATCCAGCCAAGAAATCTGCATGTAAGCTGCTGTATGAAAGCATAAAGTGTTGCTCAGAGTTATAGTTTAAAGCCAAAGGTAGAATTGGGACTCATTGCTGGTTTGAATATCATTTGTCGGTTTCTTTAAAAAGCTATCTAATCAATTAGATGTATTTTGCGATGTTAATTGTGAGTACCGAAGAAAATGTGCGTACAATGTCTATTGTTATGTTTCCCCTGGTCAAAGAATGGTTTTCATTCTCAATTTACTTGTAACAGAAAAAATAATTTCTGTGTGAAAGTTAAGGCAATGCTCGTTAGAATGTACACAAATTAGAGAGTTAAACGTAAAAAGTACTTTTAAAGCTTTTGTGCTTGTATTTTGCGATGAATCCATCTTCAAAAAGCTGTGTTATTTTTGTGGTGCTACATAGCGTTGATAATTTGAAAAATTCTTTTATTTGGTGGTGGCTTATATTTTTTGTCATTTTCATGCGGTGTGGTTATAGCAACTGGATAGTTTTACTAACTGGTTGAGTTATAAAACCATAAATCTAAACGCTTCGAACTTTTGAAGCGTGCATACCAAGCACGTGTATTATTTTTAAATTTTTAAATTAACTTATATTACATTAATTTTGTACGAGGCTCTGAATTGTCTTCATTTTCATAAGCACAGTTTTCATTATTCGTTGTTGGCTCTATTGGTATCGTTGGTCAATTGAGAACAAAAAGTATTGTTGTGCGTGCTTTAATTGAGTATCTTATCTTTATACTGCTGTGATCTCAAAACGTTGCGAACCAGTTTTGAGAGCTTCATATCAATATTCGGGATAACTTATACACAGGTGAGTGATGACATCCCTTATTTTTAAAAATCAGTTTCTCCAATAGCTATGAATTGTTAACCGTTAACCTTGATTGTAAATTTTAGTGGATTTGGTAATTGTTATCTCGGTCAAAAATGTATTCTACTGGATGTCTAATTCTAAGTGCTTTTGAAAGCGCTGATTTCAAAATGCTAAGTTTCATTAAGTTTGTCCAACGTGAAGCAAAATGGGATTTTTATGAAAATGAATCTTCATGTTCTTGATTTGAAAATTATTCTTATCTTGCAAGGAACTTAAAACTATTAGCTAATGAATAAGTTTATACATGTTAGGAGTATAATTCTGGCAAAATTAAAGCAATAAGAGCTCAAAGACGAGTTCAACGCAGGCTGAGCTCGATTTGTCGAAGGATTCCCAGAATTTTAAACTTTTTAGCAATTGGGCGCTGTTTTCAAATGCAACTCCATACTTCAAAACTCCATGTTATATCGGTTGGTTCGGCGCCTGTCGTTGCCGAGCGCTGCATTAACAAAATGGAGTAAAATAAAAATTTTGCTATGCTCTCTTTAAGTGTTAAATCTAGCTAGGAAGACTGTTCTTTCATTAATAGCTGCAAAGCGATGGCTTGGGCTTTTATTGGTATTCTCTGCAAGTTACGATCACGGCTTGACTGAATTGCGTGCATGATGTCATTTTTCACTCATTGTGGAGCGAGTTTTTTTAAATCATTCGCATATTTTGGTCCAGCGTGACTTAACTTTACTCTCAAATATGACTTTCCTCACTATCAAAATAACATTTTCACTCGCTATCAAAGTGACTGTTTGCAAGAAGCAGCAATGATTTAAACCGATTCTTAATAAAAATACACAAATAATCTGTTTCTTTTTAATAGCTGGCCATTGTATTGGGGCGCTGTCTTTTTTTATGATCTGTTCACATTTTCATGATTTTTAAGTCAAATTGGAGTAGTGATTTTGTTACGCCGAAACAGGAAGTGGAGTTTAAACGCCTGTGTTTTTGCGGCGTGAAATTTTTTCTCTAAATTTAAAGTAGAGTGCGAAAACGGTGCTTAAACAAAATTTCGCTTTCTGGCTAGCGGTTTTTCGATCACATGCGGCAATTTCACTCTGTTTTTTTACTGTTTTTTTTCAATTTTTTGGATTGGATTTTTTCTAAAGCGTTTTCCGTATCCATTGATAGTTCATTCTAGGCCTAGTTTTCCTTTTGAGCCAAATTTCCCTCTCGCTAGTGGTTTTTCTTTTGTTCGCATGCGGCATTTTGACATTGAATTTGTTTTTTTATTTTCTGTTTTTTAGAAATGGTTTTCCCAATTCATTCATAGTCCGTTCTAGGTCTAGTTTTTTGTTTAGTCAATGAAAATTCTTTGAATTGTACGTCAAGACTTGTCCTGCTATGTTCTTTGTTTTGTTGCGATTTTTGTTACGACCATATGACGTCATAACCACTTCAAATCTGCTTCTTGTTCATTCGTTCATGCCATTTAACTGAAGTGCGTGCGTGACGTAATTTTTTGCTCTTAGTGGAGCGAGTTTTTTTGTTCATTTGCGTGAATATATTTTTGGTCACACGACTTTCACTCACAAAATTGTCTTCCTCATTTTGAAATTGACTTTTATTTACTTTAATTCAAAGAGAGCAGGTCAAATGAGTGTGTGTCACTCTTACTGCTGGGTATTAGAGAGCAGCTAATAGAGGCAGCAAAAACTTATACAGATCTTTAATTAAAATTTAACATATCAGCCTTCAATTGAAAGATGTTTTTTTGGTCTGTCTTTTTACTGTTTTTTTTTGAGACTGCAGATCTACGAAGCTATTGCGGCTATTTTCTGGCAATCTGCCAGCTATGTTTTATTTATTTGTAAAATTGAAGGTTGTAAATTTTGATTGATAACCGATCATTGATATTATTCTGTTCAGTTGGATCACTCTCGCTACCTTGTGGGTGAAATCTTTAGAGTTATTTGTCCTGTTTCCACATACAAATTTTTCCGCCACTGGTTTACGACCCAAACAACTACAAAAGAACTCTCCGAGCTTCTCACTCATTGGGTGAGACACAGTCATTGTATCAGTGATGATTGACACCGTTCATTGGGTGACATATCAAAAAAGACTCCTCTTAACGGACAAGATCGGATTTCAGGCCTGCTCGCGTTCCCCTTCTGCCTATAATATCAAAACTATAGGAATTGGCATGATCGCAGACGCGCGAATAGCTGAATTGAGACTGACTGGGATGCCCTGTGAGAGCTAAAGATAACTTACGAATGGTCTCTGCTTTCGAGTTGTTTGGGCGATTTTCAGATACCATTCGTAAGTTATCTTTAGCTCTCACAGGGCATCTCAGTCAGTCTCAATACAGCTATTCGCCCCATTTTGCCCCGTCAGCCATGTCCCAATCTGAAGTTGTTGTCGGATAGTAAATTCTTTTGCTCGCAGATGAGTGACAAATGTGCGCCCGACCATGGCGTTACACGGCATGATAGACCGTTACATCTAGAGTTCCAAATTTACAAAAAGAAGCTTTTTCTCTTGTTTTTGTACACTTTGACAGTTGTTGTTTAAGAGAAGCATGGAATTCATTTTTCTGAGACAAATTAATCGCCAGAGCTGGAATGGGGCTTTTGATAGCCCGGCACCTGATTTTTATAGATGAAGAGATAGCAAACATGTTTTTTCTCTAGTGGAGGTATGATTGCCTAAAAAGTTGTCATAAGCTGAGTTATCAAGTTTTTCCTGAAGTTTACTTAAGAGGGCTGTGTGGTAGCAGTTTCACCTAATTCTTCAATTTTTTTTTACAATTGACGTCTGCGGTTCCGGATTATAGCCTCTTGGTGTTTCTACGAGATTGGAAGATTGGAAATGGAACCAACATGCGAAGCTTGAAATTGATCAGCTGATCTTATTGCAACGCAGTTTTGCTAATTGGAAGGCATATCTGGTTCCTTGAGTCATGTGACACTAGAGTTCCCAAAATGCCCTTAATACAAGCGTTTAAAGTGCCCTCAGACGTTGCGTTCTGAAGCGAGTCGGCTTTTTGCAGGATCGCTTGATTCGTCTGGCTTAAATTTGCATCAAAAGGAGTAGATAACGCAGGATGCCGAGATTATTGTGGATCGTCCACAAATGCAAAATCGTCGAAAAGTTCTAAGTGTCAAATTTTTCTACTTGGGAGCCTATAGCTGCTCCTAAGATTTCAATTCCTTCTAGGTTGTTCCTTCTGCTCGTTATGGCGTTGTTGGGCCATAGTTTGTTTTTATCCTTCCTGAGTTTCAAACAATAGTTTGCGTCTGATTTTTCTGGAAGTTCCAACGCTTTCAATCGTTTGGTTTTGGAAGCTGCAATGATGCCGTCATTAAGATACCAGCATCGTTGGGTCAGGTTCTTTTACAATTGGCCAGATTGCCAGAGAAAGCAAAAAAGGACAGAATGGATCACCCTGTTGCACGCTTACTGACTGCAAACAGTTGAGCTTTTGAGAAAATAAATTGCTTTGCTGGGAGTAATGAAAGGAGGCAAAGGAAATTATACTAGGCATCAGAGATTTTGTTGAGCTACGGATGCTTAACGCTTAAAAGAATCAAATGCCTTTCTGATATCAATTTGAAGAATGCTACCACTTTGCCTTCTTTTTTACAAAGGTTTTGTTTGCTTCACGGTTGTTAATGAAGCACTGTAAAAAACTGGAGCGACAAAACTTGAGAGTAGGCCAGATTCACTATTTTGGCCAGTGATGTCCTTACCCGCTTGGATTGATGCGAAATTTAACTATTGATTGCATATAGATTCTCTGGGTACATCTTTGTGGCCTCAGTTGCTGTAAAATTAGTGAGAGACTCAAGGAAAGCAGTTTTGCTTGTTCAAATTGATAAAACTCACAGCTATAGCATTCCATCGGATCAAGGGTTCTCTTTCACTTGGATGCAGTTTCCCTGACGTTTTTCTGTTGCCGGCTTAACACAGAAGATTAGTGAACTGACGATTAATGATGACAGATACCAGTTGGAGCAAAACTGTTATCCCGATGAGAGAGATCATCGCTATATGGTCCCAATATTGGAGCACGATTTAGTTGAAACTATGATACTTGAAATCCGCTTAAAACTACGATGAATGGGTGTGCTCTAAATCAATATGAGCCCATTGGAAATCCACTCAAGTTTCTTCAACAGCGATAGCGATACCACCTTGTGCTATATAGTGAAAATTTTGTTTAATGGGTCGAAACTTTTAACTTAATAATTCACTTCTTATCTTGACTGTGTTGACAACAAGAATTTTTCCGCAGAAAGCAATTATCTTTTGCGTGCATCCACCAACAGAAGTGAAAATTTAATCAGCAACAGGAAAATTTAATGATGAACAGATTTGAGCTATAAAGTTCGTGAGTATGCTGCTATATGACACGAAGCGGCTTCGATGATGCAAGCAAAAAATAGGCAACGACAAAATTGGAGGCGCTTGCTTCCGGAGCCAAGACACTTTGTCTTCGGGGACAATTCGGCCGTATGGCAATTTTTGTCATCATATTCCCTATGTTATTTAGCGCATGGTTGATTAATCGGTATTGTTATCGCTGTTGACAAAACTTGAGTGAATTGGCAATGTGCTCAATTTGATTTAGAGCACACCCATGCATCGTAATTTTAATTCGTTTTCAAGTATCTCAGTTCAGACTAAATCGTGCTGCAGCATTGAGACTATATAGTGAGTATCTTTTTTATCGGGACATAGAGTTTTGTCTCAACTAGTATCTGGAAACAAGATCTGTCACCATTAGTTGCCAGTTCATTAATCTGCTGTGTTAAGCCATTTGAGGAGACGGACCGGACTTTCCTTCTTGAACTGCTGATGGCAAGATATCACTGATTTTCAGGGAACTTTGAGTAAGCGCGGATGAACTATCGATTTTATTCGTTGCTTTGGACCGATCTATTTGAGCCGAAGGTGCTTTGGTTCCTAGGTTGTATTTCATGAACAGAACCTCAGAAGAATTTAAAAAGGAAACCGCTCTTTGAAGCGTATGGTTCAAATTTGTCATATGTATTTTTTAGTGTTGGTTTTCATAGATGATTGACTCAAACAGATGCCGATGCAGTCCAAAGCTGGTGCTCAATATGTTGCATTAAAATGAAATTTGTAGCAATTTTAATTGTTGTGCTACATTTTTTACGCAATTTTTCTTGCTTGAGCGGTTTTTTGTCTGAGCCTTTGACTTAAACATTAACCGGATTAAAAAGGTAAAGCCTGGAAGGTATTAAGTTCTCTTATTCTTTTGGGTCATTAGTCTCGATGTATGCTATTTACCGAACAAGTTTAATGCATTCTTTAAATCCTAAATTAAGGGTTTTTCGTGTATGAAGGAAGCACCCTCCGTTAAGCTGAAGATGGCCTGGCAGGTAGCTACTGGTGAAGCTAACTGCTCGGCAGTGTTTTGAGAGCTCCTATTAGTAGTGTTAGTTATTTTAGTGTTCGTGGTTTGGACGGTATTACGGTGCATTTGTGTGTGTGCGCGCCTGTGTGTTTGCATGTTTGTTTTTTGTTTATATTTTTGTATGCCTGATTGTTTTTGCTTGTTTGTTTTTGTGTGTTTCTTTGTGTGTGCGTGTTTGTATGTCTGTTTTTTGTTTGTTTGTGTTTGTTCGTTTGTTTTTGTGTGTTTCTTTGTGTGTGTGCTTGTTCGTTTGTTTGTTTGTGTAATTTGATTTTTTGTTTAAATAATAGATCTTGAAATGAATGTTCGACCTTTGCCTCAAATTCAAGACTCTTGAGACTTATTATTCCAGAAGGTTAGGAAGCCATGGTCCGTTGTGTGAGAGCATTTTGTGTGTTACTGGGTTGATTTTTTGTGATTTGTGTCAATAATTCATTGATGAAATTTAAAATCGCTTATTCTTTTTGAAGAAACCTCGTCAAAGTTTCATCCTTGCGTGGCTTGTTGATTAAATTCTTCAAAATCTGTTTCACAATCTATCAATAGAAAGAACATATATCAGCCTCAATGAAAACAATTGTGGGACCCCG
Organism: Convolutriloba macropyga; assembly: GCF_964194025.1. Taxonomy (NCBI): domain Eukaryota; kingdom Metazoa; phylum Xenacoelomorpha; order Acoela; family Convolutidae; genus Convolutriloba; species Convolutriloba macropyga. The sequence continues at coordinate 32,934,477 of NC_134481.1, read as the reverse complement.
CAACAAAAGCAGGAACAAAGGCAGGCAACAGTCAAAATTTAAAAAGGTCGAAAAAAAGTGGTGTCGAAGTTAATTAAATTATTAGCATCAAACCTAAATATTAAGACGATCCCAATTATGCCTAATTGAAGACAAAAAATAATTACCAGTGCCGTAGGTACTTGAATGATCATTATAGAACATTTATTCTAAGATTTATTGACTAGAATGTTCTAGAAGTCTGTTCTAGAACATTTTTCCGGTTTAACAGGAATGACTTTTTCACGCTTGACTTTGATATTTCGAGTGATTTCGAGTGATTTAAAAAGGAGTGATCCTGAAACAAAAGCGATTTTCAGCAAGGACCGTACATAACCTGTGTAGCGTAACGTTCATATGGCTGACTCTCATGTGAGATGCTGCGGGTTCAAAACCCTTACCAGTAAGAAGTTTTGCACGGTAAAAGTTTCTCTAATCTATGCCTCCTTCTAAACTGGTTGCCCCTTCAGTCGTTCGAGAGGAATTCGTCCGACGTCAGTCGGATTGCGTTTTCTTGAATATATTTTAAAAACGATTTTCAATTTTTGTCGATTTTGAACTTAAATTTTGTTTCTCTCAAAAGTTTTGATCTGTGGAATTAATTTCAGCGTGCTTATCGTGAGAAGCTTTCTACAACAGTTTTTATCCTAATTGTGCAAAATGCAAAACGGCGTAGTGTAGTCCTTGCTTGTGACTCCAGAAATTCAAGACTCTTGAGACTTATTATTCCAGAAGGTTAGGAAGCCATGGTCCGTTGTGTGAGAGCATTTTGTGTGTTACTGGGTTGATTTTTTGTGATTTGTGTCAATAATTCATTGATGAAATTTAAAATCGCTTATTCTTTTTGAAGAAACCTCGACAAAGTTTCATCCTTGCGTGGCTTGTTGATTAAATTTTGTCGTGCTTAAGATGAATGGGTGGCCAGGAAATAGTTTTTGAGGTTGATTGTAGTACCAGTTTTTTAAATCGCGTTTGATGTGAGTAGTGTTTGGGCTAAGCGGTCAATTTTGCAAGTAATAATTAATGCAAAATCATTTGGAAGTCTTTTTGGTCGTTTCTCCTTAATGTTGCCTCTTGTAAAACAAGCCAGGTGATATACAAACATGTTTTGTTCCTATCAATCTAAATCAAAACAGCCTCAGTTTCTTGTATGTGTTCAATGTATCCTGTCATCTCCAATACACTTCCGATTAATTCTCAAATTGGCTCTCTAGGCAAATTATTTATTGTAGCATTTTAATGGCTTTCACATCCAATTTGGTGTACTTTCAATGGCTCCTAACAGTCTACTTGCTACAATATTTATTATGCACGTTGTTCTTTGTATAACGGAAACACAGAATTGCTATTTTATTACCACAGAACAAGTTTTTAAGATTTTGAGTGAGTTTTTGGCGTATTGCGGAATAATAATTTCTATATTGAGTGGACGGTACTGTGTTTATGGTACATGTGATCGAGGGAAAATTGGTGAATTAATAGTTGGATCATCGTAATTTTTAATGCTCCTGTCCCTTCTAATTTCAGCTTTACATTGTGTACTTTTCAATCTGTTTTATGTATTTATGAATAAGAGAAAAGGAAAGAACATTTCATTGTAACTGTTTTGTGTTATAGCTGTGATCAAATATTTATCCACGTATTTATCCAATTGATTTTTGTAGAAAATGGGGGGATACAATTTTTCTTTGCTGCTCAGCTGTTTGTTAAAATTGTTCCACCACCAACCGCAGTTTTTTTTTCGCTCATCCGTTCTGTACCGCCGCTTTTTCTCAGCTTAAGTTTTCCTTTAACTCCGTTACTCTAAATCTAATGCGCATTATTTTTTTTATTAAGTGCTCTTATTACCTGAGTCTGTTTGGATTTGGTTTGAAACACAAGTGCATTTTTTGTTTTTTTTATTATCTCACCACGTTTTTCCTTTTTCGATATGAGTCATAAAAACTATGGCTACGCTCTCAATTTTATTCACTTTATTATGGCATTATTTGCCTGTTAGGAATAGTTACATGTTACTGATTCTTAGCTTGTATTTATGAAGTTAGTAGTTTAGTTATTATAATTACTGCTATCAGATTTTAATTTTTTGAATTAGTTATCAAATTTTTAACACATCTGTCATGAAAATAGTATTTACATTCTTTCAGGAGATTTGATTAGTTTGTACAAATTTATAGTCTATGTATTTTGTGACTATTTGAAAGTGAAAAGAAGTAAAAAATTTACTGAATCTAAATTTAATTAATCAACTGAAGAGCTCTAATAAAGTTATTATTATCTATGGCCAGATCAGCGAAGCTATATTACTAAAGCCTATAGTATATTACCAAAGAAATTTGGCAACTATTGATGGTTATGGCTTTGGTTCATATCTGTGGTATGAATATCCGTATGTTCTCATGTCAATTTTCGTGATTGCAGTGGGTGCACATATTGAAAGAATTCCCACTTCCTATTAGAAAGGGTAATCTTGTACATCTCAGCACGTTCCTTTGCGGTTGAAACTAAAAATACATGTTTAGCAGGAGACACAAAATTTTATGTCCTGACGAATTTTCATGGCTCAGATTTAATTAGTCGCTCACGTTTTTTAAATTACAACTATGTGTTCTCTAGCTTTTTGCCTTTTATCGCTTTTCCATTTTTATCAGTGCTTGTGGAGTTCTGGGCAAATATTTCAGGTTCCTTAAAACCTGGCATGAAATCATTCACAGCAACAACGTACCAAAGTTTTACATTATTTTTACATTCTCAATTGTTTTTGGGATTATTTTCATATTTCACAACTAGATCATGTTACTAGGAAAGGAAAGCATTGTTTTCGGATGTTTTGAGATTATTTTTAGGATTGAATTAATTTTATTGCGCGCTAGCATTTCTCAAGATTTTGCTGGAGCGAAATATACAATTTCTCTCCAAAAGGGAACAAAATTCAATTTTGTGATATGTTTTCATTCGTTTTAGTGTTGTTGATTCTGGAATTTATCTACCTGTGAATGTAATAAATTTCAGAGTAGCTTTAATGTTAGTAATATCTGTTTTTTTTGTGAAATTGAATTAACGTTCAGAAACGGCAGCTTCAAATAATTAGAATCTGAGTACTTCTTGTCGTTGCTAGTGAATTGGAATTCATAAAAAAGGGCAAATCGTTATTCTGCTTCGCGCAGGATGTTTCAACCCGTCCTATGTCCAATAATTTACCTTATTTGAAGACGTGAAATCCATTAAGACGAATGCACAAAAATTTTATTTGAACAGTGTTTCCGCTAAGACAAGAACAGCGAGTACAAAATCCTTTCAACGTCGACTTCATCTTCCTACTATGATTGTTTCATCTTTTGTATACGGAAATGTGAATAATTTCGATGGGTTACGTTTTTCAAATTTCAGCGTGAACTTTTTGTGTCCAAATTTGAAGACAGATTATCAAGTTTGTACTGATTTTGCGCATTGATTTCAACTCAGCAAAATGTTTTCAATAAGAGGCGCAATACATGAGTTTTTTGTATTCATTTTAAAAGTTTTGGTACCGAAATCATTACTGGACAGACTTTGAATTCGTAATAATCAATTATCCCCATGACAGTTCTTGTACACCCCGTACGGAAATTATCAAGCTTATAACTTCTTTTTTTTTCAAAAGCTTTCTCTTTTAGATCATTTGTTCAATTGATCAATTGTTAATTCCACATTTTAATGAACAAAAGAGCCTTTGAACAGCCATATACTAATACTTCTTAGGTAAACACTATTACTCTCACCTTAAGCATGAAGTTGGAAAGAATGGAGTGGAGTAGTATTGAAACATATTTTTCAAATCGACAAAAATGATATCACAAAAAACACAAAAGAAATCAAAATCTTAGTTAATTACCAAAAGGTTCAAGTATGATTGTTCAGTTATAATTGAACAGATGATTTCTTATTTGTTGATTTTTGTATCAAGAACATAAAGAAAATTTTCTCAGTAACCAAAAACAAATTGCTACTTGAAAATGTTTAGCATAACAGACACCTGAACTAGAATACAAGATATCGGAAAGAAAAAAAATGTTAACTCCACATAACTAAACAAAAATTAGTTGCGCTCCGAGGACTGGTGCTGACACAAAAAGACCGTTTTTATATTTTCAGCTGAAGAAATACTAGTTAAACGATTTAATAAATTTGCAAAAGCATTTAAATTTATCTATTGAGAATTAATACATAAGCATTTAAACTTTAAGTAAATGACCTGACAATTTTACTAGAGCATTAATGTCATCTAATGAGCATAAATACATTGCAAAAGATTTTTGTGAATATAAGATGATTGTAAATTTACACGCTTTTAGCTTAAATTTCACATTTTTTCATTATGCTGCTTTTATTTATTAATCATTCTATCCGAGCCATATAGAATTTTTGCTCTTACCATTTCATTTCCTAAAAAAAATAAAATTGCCTCAACGATTGATTCATTTTTCTAAGAAGCTATTGATGTTGTCCCATTAATATCTTTCCGTAAAAGGTTGGTTGGCCAAAATTTGGCTAAACGAAAAACTAGGGCTGCTTTAAAGGTCCTAACCTTCGTCACATAAAGGGTTCTGAACGAAAAATAAACTTACTTTTAGCATTAGCAGCTGCATTTTGTTTTTGACTGCTCTCGAACAAAGTTTGCCGTGTACATGTGTTCAAAATCTTAATCAAAATTTTTGCCTGACCGTTTTTGTGTTTCTGTACTAGAACATTCTCTGACTCATTGTGTGACTATTTCACGGTTGAGGTCTTAAGTTTTGAGTGCTCTCTTTTGAAATAAATTTTGTTGCTAATATAAAAGCGATTGTGAGCGAAAGAGAATCAAAGTCATTGTAGGTTAGTGGTTAAGATGCCAGACTGACAATCGAGGTCCTGGGTTCGAACCCCTGTGGTGTCTTTTGTTTTTACACCCATTTAAAATTTCCAAGCTACATTTCTTATAAATTAAACGTTCTCAGCCTGTCCTTCGAGAGCAATTCATCCGAAATTTTTGCGGTTTATGATATTCATCCGACGGTTTATGGTTTTACGTGGTTCCTTTGATAAAGTCTGTCATTGGATAAACGTTAAAAGGTCGTATAGTGCACTGAATTTGCTTAATTCAAACAATTTGAGTTTTTATAACAGAAGCACGATTGGTTTCTGCATCGCTATATCTTCGTGAAGACGGTTTATATTTGTATGAACAATTTCTCTGCGAAATTGGCGTGAGTTTAGATCGGATGTAGCATGGATGCTATTGCACAAGACCAAGTGTATGCGTGAAGTCTGAGGATGCTTGAGGATTATTTGAGTAGTTTCATCGGCTCAGTTATATATATTTTCAAACCGAAATATCGGTTTTTGTTTTCATACTTTTACTGATAGTTTCTCTGTTTAATGATCAGACGATGATTAGTTTGCAAAATTTGATAGAAGCGTGAAACTTTTTGTTCTTCATTTTATTTTTTGATACGTTTAGCGATCAACATCAGACACTTTTTATGCTCCCGACATTAAAAATTGATTTGATGACTTTTGTCATGAATTTTTTTTTATATTCCTGTGGTTATTATGCCCCAAAAATGCACCCAGAAGATACCTTTTCGTCTTTTGGAGTGTTGTTGATGGCAGTTTCTACTTTGTCAAGTAGATTTGAATTTTCATTGTCAAAACACCTAAGCTGGTTGGGGACTTTCTTTTTTCCATTTTTGCGAATTGTTTTTAAATTATGGGACCTCATGTCAGATGCCGTGAAATTTCTACTTTTAAGCAACTTTAAAATGGAATCCTCTCCCTCCGTTCACGGCTTAGAAAAAAGTGTTTTAATATATATTAACGTATTTTACGTAAATAATATATTACGTATTTTACGTTATTTGCTCTTGCCTGAGAGATTTCAATAGTGACGTCTTGGCTTTGCTTCTTCTGTTGATTGATTTTTTTAATGTATTTTTTGAAGTCAAAAACGGTGAATTACAGCAGAGTATATAATATTTGGAGTCAAAAAAGAGGTCTCAGTTTTTTTTTATTTTGAGAAGTTATTGTCGTTAGTTCACATTTGTAATTGATACAAAAATATTTAAGGTACTGAAAGAATAACCCTTGAAGAAAAGAAGTGTTTTTAGCTTTATCACCAGCCGTAAAAATAAGTTATCTTTGAGGGCTTTGCTTTATTTTTTGCATTCACTCCTCCGTGAATGAGCTTTTAGACCATTTTTTCTTCACAGAATGTGCGGCCGTGATAACGTGAAGTTTGTAATATTACAAACTGTTGTGGTTTAATGCTTGGTCTGTATATATATGACTGCTTTGCAATACTTTAACCTGTTTCAGATAGTTTATAGTGCCCTGAGGAAGGACCCAGTTTCCCTTCCCTCCGTCCTGACTGTCTATCGACCAGCAGGAGAGATATACCCAATCTATCCTTAGAAAACAAACCAACTATCTACTCAAACTGAACTTTGATTCATTCTTGCCTATTTGCACTACGCATATACATCAGAAACTGATACTCGCATCATTATCATCATTATACCCTATCATTCCCCACCCCTCTCTTATTGAATACCTTATTGTCCAATCAGAACGCAGTTGAACGTGATTGGAAAACTCGCATCAATAGAGTAGCAGTTGAACAGACTTGACTATGGAATACGATTCGGAATCGGGCGGTGGTGCTGCCATGGGTGCGAGTAGTATGCAGGGTCTACTTATGCAGAATTCTGAGCTGAGGAGGAAACTGGAGGAACAGAATGACAGTTACAAGTCTAAATTGGCCGCCTACCAGGAGGGACAGACCAAACAGACTGAAATTGTAAAGAAACTTCAACAGAAAGTTAGTCATTCTTCTATTTTCTTAACTGAAGGCGTTATCCAAATGTTTCAAACACAAAGATCACTAAAATAAGAGAGTTTTTCTTCCGGAAGAAGCTTTGTTATCAGAGGAGCTGTTTCTGCTTGGAAAATGGAATTAATAGTGTCTAGAGGAGTTTCTTTCATTTCCACAGATACGTCTCATCATTAAAACTAGAAACGATGACAGTCGTTGATTTTATTACAATAATCATAGAAACTGAAAAGGCGGCTCGTTAATGTGCGTTCGCACATGATGTTCCGACCCGAGCTCATCTACATTTTTGACTAAATTGTCAACCAAATGAAGAGATAACAAACAATAGATGTTTGAGTTTAAAGCAAACGTTACACAATTTATCTACTAATTGAATTACATAATGCCATGCCTCATTACAGCGCCTACATGATCTGACATTAAAGAGACTAAGAGACAAAAAATACAAAATTAGCACAAACAAAAATTTCACGGCGAAAACGGAATATCTAAATTTAAAAGCACCTAGTAACAACGTCAAAGTGCAGTCGGGTAAAACCTTAACTACACAAGTTTACTTTTTTCTAACAATAAAGCAGATGGAAAATGTTCTTAATGAGACTGGGTAACAAGTCGACAAAAAGAACGAACGGTGAGGCCAAACTTAAAAAATTAATCAACATTTTTTACACCAAGAAATTTCAAAAATCTTAAAAATCATTAGCTTTTAACTAAATAATCCTTAATAAAGTACTAAAAACTCATTACAAAACCAAAAGGACCTGTCTTTGGTTAGACTAAGCCATAGAAGCGAACTGAAAAGAAACTCAAAAAATTACAAACGATTTGCGAAAACAAACTATTGCTACCATTAAAGTCATTAGCTATCATCTGAATATTATGTTTTTTTAATTCAATTGTTCGATTCTACTTGTTCAGCTGAAGGATTTAAACAGAGATTAAATAAGTTTTCGTGCGCCACATTTGAAAACCACTGGGATCTGTTATTACGCGATTGTTCTGAAAGAAGAGAAAAAGAAACACAAAAATTGGCCACTCAATGAACGTTCAGAAATACGCATATTGTCCAGAAAACGCAATTAACAAAACAAACATTGTGACAAATAATATCAATAGATAATTTATCTCTTGAAATACAAGAAATTGGATGGGACCTCTCATTGACGAAAATAAGTTACAATTTGACGAAAAGAACAACAAAAACTGAAAAGTTTGAAAAAAACTTCAATATCATTATCATAAACTTTAAGACTATTCGCTATAAACTAACTGCTTCGGGTAACATCATTCATTCAATGCTCATTTAGAAGCCTATGAGATTTGTCAGCAATTTAGGGCTACCTAAAGAACAAAAACAGCAAATTCAAGAAAAAATTGAGCGAGAGAAGTGTCGAAGGCATTAAAAAAAATTAAACTTTTCACTGAAAACTCTTCTATTTTCAATCAATTTTTAAGAGCAATGAGATTTCTCTTATTTATCAATATAATTTCAAAAAATCAAACAAACAAATACATTAGAACAACGAAATTTTCGAGAAAACACGTATTATCAACGCAATTATTTTCATTAGCCTTCAACGCAAGCCAGTAAATACGCTAAATTATGCCTCGACGGGACAATAAGTTTGTTTGACACTCATATTTCATCAATAAGACCTTACAACAAGTTATTGACTATGAAAACGACAACAGAGACAGGCAAAAACCAAAAATTCATAAGAAAAGTGCCAGAAGAATATTTCGAAGCAATTCAAATAATAAGCTCTTCTCTGAAAACTTTATCTATGATCCGTTGAACTTTATCACTAAAACAATGGGGACCATCAGCAGTAGCATGATTTAATAAGATTTCAAAAGGATCCAAAAATTAAATAAAGTACGCAAAAACTAAAAAAAAAATTATGAAATCTCGTGGCATTGAAGTTTTAAAACTAATAGGTAGAAGATAAAACCGCTAATCAGATTAATTTTGGCTGCAGTAGAACGGAAAAAGATTCCGCTAGTACTGACATTGACCTACAGTTCAATCATTTTTAGGATTGGTTAATATTAAAAAAATCGAAAAATTGTTTTTAACTCATAACAGCCATTAAACTCAAAATCTTTCAACGGAGCTCAATATGTACGCGCAGATATACCCCGATGGAAGGATGTTTGTTACGCATAGATAATAACATGAATTCACAATAAGTCTTATGACACTGAATGTCCTCTTGAAGCCAATGGGATTAAAATATGATTTGGATAATATGTATAATGTTTGAATAATGTGATAAGAGATCAAAAGTAACCAATAATTAAAAAAATATCCAAAAAAATTTTTAAAAAAATTGAAATCCTGTGTCATTGAATACATATAACCAATGGTTAGAAGACAAAACCGCTAACCAGATTAAATTTGGCTGCAGTAAGAAGGAAGAGGGTGTTGTCACTCCTGGACTGATTTACAGTTCACGATAATAAGTTTTATTCTCTAATGTTCAAAAGAAACTCGAAAAATTATTTTTTAAGTCTTAGCAGCCATTAGCTGTCCCCTCAAAGCACTAGATATGTTCACTTAATGCTCATTAAGGAACGAACATATTGCACTGTTAATCAATGAATCTATGCCATAGGACTCCAAAAAATTAGTAAAACCTCAAAAAGAAATTCAAAATTTTAATTAAAATTATAAAAACTCAGAATCGAAGCCAAAAAAAACATGAGCAATTCCTTGAAAACGATGTCTTTTGTTCATTGGGCTTAATTTGACTGTGAAGGAGGTTTTTCATTAATAGAACCTTGATACAAAAAGTGACTTGGCTCTAGGTGACTTAAAAAAAGCAAAAAGAGAAAAGTTTTTATAAAAAAATGAGCTCTCAAATAGAATTCGATTTTTTTTTATAGTGAACTTCCCAATGAGACCAGAACTAGTCTTTTTTATCGCCTTAAGTCTATTAGGAACAAAAAATTGGTCCATTTTTAGCGTGAAATTTAATTTTGAAATACTATTTTTATAGAAAATATTTTAATTTGGAGAAAAATTACACTAAAAGTGAACAAATATCGCGTGTTCACACAAAACTTCAATCCTCGATAACTCCTCGAAAAAAAACGAAAATCAAAAAATCTTTTCAATTTTGAATTCTACGCTGGACCAGCTTTTTAATGATACCACTCACATTTCTCTACGACGAATATATCGATCGGCCAAAAATGACTGAACAAAAAAAAACCCATTTGAGTATATAGTTCCTCCCCCCACAAGTGGGGTCGGAACAAAAGTTGGCCACTATTTTTATGGAGTTTGGTGAATGGTAGCAGTTATAAAATTTGATTATGATGATATTGTGAAATTCATCAAAACATAATTACCTAACTATTGTTTGTGCTATTGTTTGTTTGTGTTTTTTAGTTGCTGCAATACAAGAAGAAGTGTGGAGAACTAGAGACAACTCTACACGAGAGAGCAAGGGAGAGTGACGCAACTAGAGTGGAGCTACAGACAGTCCAAGATCAGCTCAGTTCTAGAGTGGAGGATGCAGAGAACAAACTCAGACGGGCAGAACATGACCATAACTTGGATCTAGAGAGTGCCCTCATCAAATTGGAAGAGGAGCAGCAGAGGTTGGTGTGAAATTTTAGCATCAAAAGAGTTAGAAAAGAGTTTTTATTGCACGATTCTTCGAGTCGTTTCCGGTTTTACCGGCTATGTTTTTTCATGCAAAATTTTAGCCTGACCGTTTTAGCAATTTAATACTAAAAGTCAAATGATAAGTGCGCCAAAACTGTCGCCTTTTTTCACTTTAAATCCAATAGTGGTATATACACTATGGTACCCAAAAAAGCTACGTACACCAATAGAATTAAAAAGCGCTCCAAACATGAAATAATACATCATTCTGAGTTCAAATCAGTTCCCTAGTAACGGGTCATAGCGCTTTTAGCTTTTTAGATTAGGACTATTTAATGATCATTCAAGTACCTACGGCACTGGTAATTATTTTTTGTCTTCAATTAGGCATAATTGGGATCTTCTTAATATTTAGGTTTGATGCTAATAATTTAATTGACATCGACACCACTTTTTTCGACCTTTTTAAATTTTGACTGTTGCCTGCCTTTGTTCCTGCTTTTGTTGCGGGGTCCCACAATTGTTTTCATTGAGGCTGATATATGTTCTTTCTATTGATAGATTGTGAAACAGATTTTGAAGAATTCAATTCAATTGTTAGTTGCGTGTTTCGGTGACTTTGACCTCACTTATTTTCAATAACCTTCGTTTTTTTCCCCATATGTCTTTTATGTTTTCCTTTTATTTTTTCTGCAGTAATTTGCGTTATTAAGTTTTTGGTCACACGTAAATTCCCTCACTCTCGGAAATGACTTCTCGATTTGAAATTGGCTTTTGTTTACTTTAATTCAAAGAGATAACGTGAAGTGAGTGCGTTTCAAGCAGCTAATAGGGGCAGCATTAAGTTAAACAGATTACTAATCAAAATATAACTGCTCAGTATTTTAGAAAAAGAATATTTTTGGTCTGTTTCATCCTATTTTTTCTGAGACTTCGGGTCCACGAAGCTATTGCGGCTATTTTTGGCGATCGAACAGCTATGTTTGTTTTAGCGTAAGCTACCTATTCATGGCCGAAGAGTAACGCTGCGGGGTCCATAAGTTCTGGGTTGCGAAAAATTTTCGCGCTTAAGCTTTGGGTGGATAAGAATAAAAAGAACTAGTAAAACATTCTCCTACTGTTTTGTTATTTTCGGCAAATGGCTTCTTTCGATTATTTTACTATCTCAGAACAGTCGCTCAAAAAAATCCGCGAAAAAGGACAGGACTGCTTTTTTTTCTGCGTGATATTGCGAAAAGTTTGAAAACTTTTCTGGCTGGCCGTCTCTCGTCATTTTAAAAAAAATGTTTCCTGAAATCGCAACTCACCGAGTTTTAAATCGAAACGGAAACCATGCATCGTGAAAAAGATTGTCATTTAGGTTTTCGTAATTTAGGTCATTTAGGTTTTTATTTGAACACAGTTTCTGCGACACGTTCTGGAGCCATCTAGCTACGTTTCAATGTTTCATAAAAAAAGTTTGAACAAATATTAAGCATGCAATTATTGTTGTCCCTTCTTTGAACTATAAATGAAAGATTTGTTAAATTAAAAGATATGTTCAGCTTTTATTCAATGTGCACGTATTTGTGTAAATTAATAAATTGAGATAGGACTTTTGTTTTAAAGCATCTTTTGTCATAGCGTGAGCTTAATTTTTAATTCAGATAGGATGAGAGATTGATATAACGATAAAAGTATCTTTATTTCATTTTGGCGATTTTGATGTTTTGGGACCCATTTTTCTGGTATCTTTTGTTACACACTGCAGACGACATCGTAGGTTTTATTGAGAAATTTAATCGATCGCTTGTAAAAGCATCTGTGTGTTGTTGCAGACTTTGCGCTCACACACGTATCAGTTGTTTTGTTCAGACAGTTAGCTGAGCTTTACGTGGAATGATTTATGGAAAATCTCCCCTATTGTAAAAGTGGTTTCACTGAAACTGTCTTCCACTATTCCACAAACAGTCCCACCATCCATTACTCCCATTTTTTGCTTCCTTAGTGACTCATGTTCATTTGCGATTCACTTAATTATTAATCAAAGCAAACAAAAAATGTATTCAGAAAAATAACGAAAGATGAATTCACTGTTTTTATGCATAGAAAGGTATTAAAGAATTGTTTGTGTAATAAACTATACTGGCCTAAAAAGTGGCAGCAGAAATTTGAAATTACTTAAAATGTTGTTTAAATGGTGCGGGACAATTTTTGTTAACATAAGAGAACAACACATGTAATATATTTTCAATTTCACTTTATTTGGAATCTTTACCAGGGAAATGGGGCGTATTTGTCTATTTGTATTCCAAACCTGAAATTGGAAAAAGCGGCGGTTTCGATTAGGCTGATCAATTGTGGCTGTAATTTCGATGAAGGACGACATGTTTGACTGAAAAAGGTGTCTGTGTAATTTTACTGATGATAAAAGATGTTGAAAAAAACTAACTTTACTAGGTGTAGTTAGCACGTGAAAGCAGCTTTGCTAGGTGAGATATTTGCGCTCATCAAAAGCGATTTTTGAAACCTAAAAAATATTTAATCGCCGTTAGCTGTTTACCGGACAAAGCCAAATTGTGATGAAAACATTCAATGGAACTATCAGTTGTGATCATTCAATAATCCTTTAAGTGAAGATTGTAAAGCGACAGACTTGAAATGGCAGAGTGATTAGAAGTTATATCAAACGAATGATAAGAGTGTATGTTACTCGGTCGTGATAATTTGTTCTGTTGCTTCAAAATTGAAATTGTTTTGATAAATAAGATCTTATTTCTTGGAAAATATCATCTTTCGTAAGTCAGAATTCTGATCGATTATAATTCATCCAATAGTATTTTAAATTTGAAGGTGAAATCAATGATGAGGTGTAGATTAGCAAAGCTGTTTGCAATTAATTTTGCAAACTTGAAAAGTGTTAAATTTTAGATCTCTGAGTCTGAACCAGATGAACACGTTGCTGTCTGACCAGTTGAAGGAGGCAACAAGTGTGAATGGGCAACTGCAGAGGGACATTGAGAAGATGAGCACAGAGTGGCAGAGACAGAAGACTGAGTTGGAGAACATGGAGACAGAGTGGAAGGATGAGGAGAGAGTTAGTATTCACACTCCATTGTATTAGTCATTGTATTAGTACTACTACCAATACTACCAACTGTTTCGTTTTCTTGTTGCTTTGTTTGAATATTTTGCTGTTTTTGTTATAACTAATATTATTAATTACTGGACCGATTTTTCGTCTGGCCCATTTGATTTTTCGTCCTCGAAGACGGGTTAAACAGGTAACGCCCGGAGGGCATTAAAGGCTCTTAGAGACTTGTGGCTTACTAGACTCTTGTATGCGATTACAAGCCTCTGCTTGAAGTCACCGAGAACTTCTGGCATTTATGGCGACCAGTGGTTGCAGATGTTAAGCTAGAATTTCTAAGTGACTTCTGCAGAGTCTCGTAATATTGTTTAGAACATGCTACTTCTATGTTTAGAATGCGGAAAGTTTGAAAACAACTTCTGGCTATGCATGTAGAACCTTCTGGCACTGCAGACTTTCAGAATTTTCAAACTTGTGCGTTCGTGTTTTAAGCCTGGTTTCGGGAGAAAATAGATTCTGTTAATAGTTGAATTAACGCAAACAATCGTTTCTAATCTAGGTATGAAACTCGGAAAAATGAAGAATTGTTATTTAAATAGATTCAAAAACGTTTTCAATGTTATTTATATGTGACCTGTTTTCAGGCGTTCAACGAGTACTTTAGCAATGAGCACGCGAGGCTTCTCACATTATGGAGAGCAGTTGTAGCCTTCAGAAGATCTTTTTCCGAACTCAAGAGCTCCACTGAAAAGTTAGTACGCACATCCACTATAACAACTTTATTTCTGTTGAGAACATTAAAGGAATAGATTCGAACAGGGTTTTGTCGCTAAAAGGATTCAATGGATTGATCGCAGAATAACCCTTTGGTTCTTAATTAACCTTTCGAGGTTTAATTACTGAGAAACCATGTACTGAGTATAAATAGACATTTGTAGTCCTGAGTTAGATGAAATTCTTTACTCAGGGATATGACAGCTGTGCGTGGTGAGATATCAAAAGCAGCCCGCAATGTACAGTCAGCATGTATGAACTTGACCTCCAACCTTAAACACGAGGAGAGTAACTTGGCAATGGAGATCGACCGCCTGAGCAGGGATAAACAGGTTCTGGAAGACCAGCTAAAGGAGAAAGCCAGACAGCAGCAGGAATTGAGTGGACAGTGGGATCTGGAAAGGAATCATCTTAACCATAAGTTAGTCTTGTACCTAACGATCTCGCCTCCCCTCGTGAACAGTTATTAATTATTCGTCTGGCCCATTTGACTTATCGTTGTTAAAAATGGGATAAACAGGTAGCGCTCGGAGGGCATTAAGTAGCGGAGCAGCTCTCTTAGAGCCTAACACCTTACTAGTCTCGCTCCCCACCCCAATCCACACCTCATCCCTAAACCCCAGCTGGCGACTACTGAAGCCAACCGCTCGCCGGTCGTTTGAGAGCAATTCGCTCGATGTTAGTCGGTTATGGTGTTATTGTTACAATACTTTGTAATGGTTTATGAAGCTTAATTAAAATAGCAGTTAAGTTGAGATTAGTCACATAAGAGATTAAACTGTACATGAAAAATTCGCTAACTCGTATACAAGAGAGGAAAAAATTCGCAAATTTGCAAGTTTATGATTTTTCCTGACTAGCTTCAAAAAGTGACTTCGAGAACCTTTGCGCACAAAAAATTGCAGATCGATGTAGCGTAAATGAAGAATTACAAATAGTGAAATCGAGAAAACAGATCAAACGAAAGGTACACATCTAGCGTGCTTCCTTTAAATATTGTGGAAAACCCTCGAAAAAGTTGTTCTCGCTAAACCGGCTTTGTTGTGGCACCGCAACTAAATAGGGAATAGTCAGCAGGGCTGAACCAAAAAAGTACTTTGAGCAAATGCTTCCCTTTTTGTGACATCCTTTTTGCGACATTTAGTAATTTCGTTGCTGTTCATAATGCTAGCGTTAGTACCAACGTACAAATTCGTATACTTTTATGGTGAATCTACAGTTTTGTATTAGCAATTATTTGTGTCAGTTTATACGGGAGCTGCTTTGATGCGCTACCGTGAGCCTGCTCTAAATTAGTGAAGTAATTGGCTCTAAGAAAAATAGCAAAGCAAACAGGGGAAGTTATCAATATTTCAAAGCACCTTGTTTCTTTGCGAAGCGCAGATGGGCAACACTTAAGCGCAGCTTCAACAAATTTTTTCCAAGTTTTTGTTCAATTGCTCTCAAACTAGCAATTATACTAATTCTGTGGTCTTATGCGATTTTCGCTTGACCAATTTTTGTTGCCCCTTTTAACTTTTCGTCACCACAAACAAAAAAAACAGGTTAAGCCCAGAGGGCCTTGAGTGGATGAGCAGCTCTCTTAGAGCCTTACGTCTTACTAGTCTCCAAGTATGCGATTCACCGAAACTGTTTTGAGGAGACAATTTCTTGTTGAAGGACTGATCTTAATGTTAAAAGTTTGACCCCCTCTCCTCGGCCGCCCCTCCAAACCCCCCACTCCACCAAGCAATTTTGACCCCCTTCTTGTCCAGCCCTCCCAACCCGACTTCCCATCGCTTGATACCCTGCCCCAACGCTTAACCCTCCACTCTACTGACCCCCCCCCCTAATACTAGCATCGCCAAGCCCCAGCTGGCTACTACCGAAGCCAACCGCTGGCCGGTCGTCTGAGAGCGATTCGCCTGACTTAGTCTGTTATGTTTAATAATTTTTAAGTCTTAATTTTACTTTTTTCAACGCTGAATGTCTGCGAAGCAATTGCAGCCATTTTGTGGTGGCTTTCTTTGAGAACTGTTTTATTATTTGCTCTCGAACAAAGTTTGGGGCAATTTTTGTATACGTGTGTGTCTTATGGCAAGTTTTCGCTGGACCGTTTTCTTCTAGAATATTCTTTCGATTTCACTTCTTAAGGGTGTTTTTCACGCTGGACTTGATTTTTTGCTTGACCTAAATTGATCCGATGGAGAAAATAAGTCTGCGTTGCTCAAAAAATCGATTGTAAGGTATGAGGTCAATGGCTTAATAGCCGAGTGGTAAGTGTTTCAGGCTAGGACGCAGTAGATAAAGGATCAGAATCCCTCATTCGTTGGTTTTTTTTTGCTCCCTTAAAGAAAAGTTTTACTCCCTCTGAATTAATTTGCCCAGCCTGTTATTTGAGAGCAATTTGTCCTTTAGTTGGTTTATGTTAAAATATAATGTCGATCTGATACCTAAAGATATGCTAAAGAGTATTATAATCTGGAAGAAGAGTGGATTTTTTACAACTTCAGACCTCTTCAATTACTTTCGAGTTATTCCTACAAAAATAATTCAATTTGTCAAGCGATTTTCGGATTTTCAATGATACCACTTCTGTTTCTCAGCCAAAACGTTATAGATGTGAAGCATTAAGCTTAGCAAAAAAATCGGCCTTTAGCATCAAAATGTAACTTTGTGACCCTCTTCACTGTTTTGTTGAAGGATCAACGAGATAGGAGCAATGGCGGACAGAATGAAGGAAGAACTCAATCAGAAGGGTGCCCAGTTGAAGAAATACGTCGACACATATGTAAGTTTGTTGTCTGTTGTTCTGATGAAAAATACTTTTGCAAACTGTGACCAAGTTATTTTCTACCCTTTTCCTCTTTGACCACAATTCTATGGTTACTGATGTATTCGCACTTAGAGACGTGGCCAGAGAAGGGAGATGGACATTTTTGTTTAACATGCAATGTAATAGTGGCATCACAATGACTTTCATTCAATTTTTTGTCCCCACCAGTTGAATGTTATCAGGACGTTGAGGGAGATAGAAATATTTTTAGACAATAAGAGGCAGTCATTTTAAACATGAACAAAGTTGACTTCATGGGTATGTGGATGTGCTATGTTGCATTTGTTGGTATGTTGTGTATAGGGTGATGACTCTCCTAAGATGTTGGACCTCAAGAGACAGACGGAAGTGCTCAACCAGAGCATGCGAGACATTGCACAGATTGTGATAAACGATGCCAACACCACCAAGTAAGTTGATACAGGTTTTGCTAATTTTAATAGGGACTGTAAGTCCGTAATGTAATGTGCCTGTCCTGCAGTTTATGCAACTGGCGATTACAAGAAAATCAATGACATGCTTATATAAGTTAGCTCTGTATGCAATATGTGTACAAATTCCACTTTTCATTTTTATCACTTTTCATCACTTTTAATTTTATTTATAATTTTTAAGACATTGCAAGCAGTGTAAAATTATTTTGAAGTTTTTGAACCCTATTTACTATTTGGATTCTTTTTCAGAGCTTTCAAGGGTGTAATTCACTTCATAAAACTTTTTCAGTTCTCTATTTGGAGACGAGTTTGACACTCCAGACGAGTTGCCAAAACTGAGAGCCAGATTGGACAGGAGTGCCTCACCTTCCAGAGGAAGAGCGGGTGGCAGGTCCCACTCGCCCGCTCTCTCTGATTCCACCCTCAATGCAGTACAGGTGGTCCTCAGCAAACGCCAGATGCAACTACAGGTTGGTAGAAGTCAACTCAGTTTGGCTTGTAACCTTACTCCCCTCGCCCCCCAAAAGAGAAAAAACAGGGCGGTAAGACCCCAACCTAAAAATGAAATTTTATGAGTGTTGTCGACTTATAAATTGAAGATAAAGTAGAATACAATTCTGAGTTTTGAAATTATCGCAAGTTCTTAAATGCATAACTTTACATGAAGTTCTCGAGACTATTTTGGATAAGGTTTACCTGCGGCTGCAACAGATTGAACTTTGGTGGTTAAATTTTGATTTTCCTTTTTGGTGCAACAGCCTATTATATCAATCAATGTCGCTAGCATCTGTTTATAATGTGTGTATTCTCACTAAACGTTTTAAAAATGTGGACTATAATAGGTAATGAGACACGGGTTTGATAAAGGATTTCGGCTGTTATTATCAGTTGACCCTGCGGTCACTTCAATAGTAGTCATTTGTAAACATAGTAAAGTGGAAACTTTCCCATAGTTTTAATTGTTAGGCTCAAGTTGCTTCAGTAGCGCGTAGACGACGTTAAAGTAATTTTGAAATCATTTTTGGCTAAACATTTAAACAAAATATTCAATATCAACTTAACCGAATTTTAGAAATGTTTCCTGTTCCTCCTCATCGCCATACAACCAGCGTTCATTCCTTGCTGGTTTTTTGACACTTCGATTAGAATTATTTACAATGTAAACATCGATCACTCTTGGCATGCCCTCATTTTTGATGTTTATCTCATTTTTTGTACTTTCATAGACAAGCTGGCGGGGGAAAGTTTTGGTCAAACCTTTTAGTATTACAAGTTTCGTTTTTCAGGAAGCTCGTTCCAAATTGACAAACAACGAGGATAAGTTCAGTGGTATGAAGAGACAGTTTGAAGAGGAGTACAACCAGAGACTGCAGTTAGAGAGACAGGTGAGCAAGTTCAAAGATGATGTGGACGAGATGAGGAAGAAATTGGAGGATACTGGCAGAGACAGGGACAGGAAGTCCAAACAGCTGGACATTGTCTCCAGTGAGAAGGCACAGCTAGAGAGATTCAGGTACTGACACTAGAACTCCTCAGATGTTTAGCTATTCCAGCAGCTAAAACTATACCGCAGTGGGACTATTTTAGCGAGCAACGAGGAATGTTTGTTGGACGCCAATTTCTAATTCATCGAATGTAAAATGCATCAAATGTGCATCTCAACATTGGATACATAATGTTTGATATATTTTAGAACATGTCTTGAAAACGGTTTATCAAATACTAAGCCTAGCTTAGACTAGCAATGCTTTTAAGGTGGTGCAGCAATGACATGTCTCCTTTGTTAAATTAAGCGCAAATTTTCCTTTAGAATAAAGATAAACGAAAAATTTTCGCTCAAAATTTTTTTGAAAATTTGAAGCTTGAGGAGAATCATTCATGTGCCGAAAATACTTTAATGTGAACTTCTTTTTCGTGACAAATGCAACAAATAAAGTGATTTTTGTTTAAAACAAAAACTTGATTTTCATTACATGTTTCATGAGACTTTAAAGAAAATTATACTTTGCATATCTTAATTATTACAATAACAGCAGTTTTTTTTAAAATTTGTGCCATTATAATTATAAGAACTTTGGACTTCACACTCCCTTTGACATGGTAACTGATCTGTAACTGGAATTCAAGTGTTTCTTTTTATAGCTGCGAAGCTGTAAGCTGAGCGAAGCTATATTGCGGTGCTCTTGGGTTTTTACAATTCAAAGAATTTGAATTGTATTGGGGCGCTGTCTTTTTTAAGATCTGTTCACACATTTTCATGATTTTTGAAGTCAAATTGGAGTAGTGATTTTGGTCACGCCGAAACAGGAAATGGAGCGAAAAAGCGAGTGGTGTTGCCGCGTGAATTTTTTTCGCTCTAATTTTAAAGTAGAGTGAGGAAATGGTGTTTGAACAAAAATTCGGTTTCTTGGTAGTGGTTTTTTGTTCACATGCGGCAATACTCCTCAGATGTTTAGCTATTCCAGCAGCTAAAACTATACCGCAGTGGGACTATTTTAGCGAGCAACGAGGAATGTTTGTTGGACGCCAGTTTCTAATTCATCGAATGTAAAATGCATCAAATGTGCATCTCAACATTGGATACATAATGTTTGATATATTTTAGAACATGTCTTGAAAACGGTTTATCAAATACTAAGCCTAGCTTAGACTAGTAATGCTTTTAAGGTGGTGCAGCAATGACATGTCTCCTTTGTTAAATTAAGCGCAAATTTTCCTTTAGAATAAAGATAAACGAAAAATTTTCGCTCAAATTTTTTTTGAAAATTTGAAGCTTGAGGAGAATCATTCATGTGCCGAAAATACTTTAATGTGAACTTCTTTTTCGTGACAAATGCAACAAATAAAGTGATTTTTGTTTAAAACAAAAACTTGATTTTCATTACATGTTTCATGAGACTTTAAAGAAAATTATTCTTTGCATATCTTAATTATTACAATAACAGCAGTTTTTTTTAAAATTTGTGCCATTATAATTATAAGAACTTTGGACTTCACACTCCCTTTGACATGGTAACTGATCTGTAACTGGATTTCAAGTGTTTCTTTTTATAGCTGCGAAGCTGTAAGCTGAGCGAAGCTATATTGCGGTGCTCTTGGGTTTTTACAATTCAAAGAATTTGAATTGTATTGGGGCGCTGTCTTTTTTTTTAAGATCTGTTCACACATTTTCATGATTTTTGAAGTCAAATTGGAGTAGTGATTTTGGTCACGCCGAAACAGGAAATGGAGCGAAAAAGCGAGTGGTGTTGCGGCGTGAATTTTTTTCGCTCTAATTTTAAAGTAGAGTGAGGAAATGGTGTTTGAACAAAAATTCGGTTTCTCGGTAGTGGTTTTTTGTTCACATGCGGCAATTTCACTCTGATTTTTACTGTTTTTTCGATTTTTTGGATCGGATTTTTTTGTAAATGGTTTTCCCAATCCATTCACAGCTCATTCTAAGCCTAGTTTTTGGTTTGAATTAAATTTTCATTTCTCGCTAGTGGTTTTTTTTGTTCACATGCGGCATTTTGACATTGATTTTCTGTTTTTTTTCTTTTTTATCTGATTTTTTAAAAAAATGGTTTTCTCAGTTCACTCATAGTCCATCCTAGGTCTAGTTTTTTCGTTTAGTCAATGAAAATGCTTTGAATTGTACGTCAGGACTTGTCCTGCTATGTTTTTTGTTTCGTCGTCTGACGCTCTATTTCGTTTTACATTTGTTCACACAGCAAAGCTGAAAAAGTCATTTTCCGAATGACTTCTTCCTCTCGCTAACGGCATTTGCGCGCGTGACGTCATTTCTCACTCGCTTTAGCAAAAGTTTTTAGGTTATTTGCGTGATTAGATTTTGATCATACGTGACTTACCTCACTCAATAAAATGACTTTTGCACTTTAAAACTTAAGTTTAGTTTGAATTTGTTAAAGGTCAAAGGAACTCATTTGTGCAGTAAAAGTCCCTAACAAGAGGCTTCTGCGGAATGAATTTTAACAAGCTTTATTAATTTATCGCTGAATGTTTTTTACCTAGTTTTTTGAGCGGCGTCGATTTTTTTTTCAATTTAGATCTGTATCTGTTTCTATCTCTATTATATGACACGCAGGTATATTCTTTCGCAGCTATTCCGGCAATCTGCCGGCTATGTTTAATTTTGGCAAACCTAGATTTTTTAGAGCATGAGCAGTTCATTGTTCAAACTTGTGCAGTCTTAGCAATGAAACAAAATATCTTTAAATGTTCGAGAACTGTGATATGATGGTTGTTTTACAGAGACGAGTTGGTGAAGAGTCGTGAGGAGTTGATGGGAGAGAAGGAGAAATTGACAGATGGAAACAATCAGCTGCAGATGAAGAGGGATGCTCTTGAGGAGAATGTTGCAGACATGGAGATGGAGAACCAGAGGAAAGCCAAGGAGATCACCAGATGGTATGTCTCCTTAATTACGATTCCTTTGTTCATCACTGATCAGTAAATTGAAACGTTTTTCTAAAAATCTTGGTTAATATTCCATTGCTCCTTTACAAAACAACCAAAATATAAAAATTTAAAATTGCAATTTTTGACCAGCATTCCAATTTTAATCTGCTAAAAATTGTTCAAGATTTCTTCATTCAAATTGGTCCACAGATTTTAAATTAGTAAAACTATGAATTCATTTTCAACCGTTCTTCTACTTAATAATACTTTAAACTGATTTGATTAAAAAAACAGACTAAAACGAAACAGTTGAATCGGAAGAGGCATTGGGTTTAGTCGGAAGGTATTGATAAGTCCCATATAAATAATAACGGAAGGTTTAATTCTGATAGGGCAGATTGTTCTGTTAAAGGATGAGCAGTTCATCATATTTCTGTTTTCATGATAATTTTGCAGGTATTTTGTGTCAATAATTTGAGATATTTCAGTACGGTTTTCTGATGATTTTTTGCCTGCGCTTTTCTAGTGGCTATTGATATAACTTATATGCTGTATATTTAGCACTGAGCATATCCGAAACCAGGATGGCCAAATGCAACACCTGCGAGAGGAGCTGACATTTGTGACTGAAGAAATGAAGAAACACGTACTGGAGAAGGAAGTACTCCAACAAGAAAAAGCAGAACTCAATGAGACATTGTCTAGAACAGAGTTGGCCAAAGCTGAGGGTGAATTGAGTTATAACAAGCTGAAGAAAGAGGAGGCTGCCCTGAGGGACGCTTTGTTGAAGATGCAAGTGTTGAATGAGGGATTGGGCCAGGACAAGATTGAGCTCAATAAGGTTCGTGTCGAACAAAATTTTCGATTTCATCATCCTATCCGAAGAAAGTGAAGCGGTGTTTGAGGTGTAAAAAAGATTATAATGTTTTGCCCATCATTTTCTAACCGGGCATATTTACGAATTGCAACCAAAAATTAAAAATTGCAGTTAAATTTCTTTAAAAAAGCAGCTATCGTGAGCCTCGCAGAATTACAATTAACTTCAGCAACTCAGTTTATAACAGCGGATTGATTAGTATTACTAATGTTGAGGACGTTTACAGTAACGTATTTTTGACCATAGGTGATAATGGCCCTTGAAGCTGACAAGACATCCTTGACAATGGAGAAGGGAGAGCTGGAATTTGAGAAGTCTGCGATCAGGGATGAGTTGATGAAGACAGAGCAGGAGAAGAACGAGATTGAGAATGAGAAGATATCAAGTGAGCAACAGTTGAACATGAGTGAGAACAGCAATGAGAAGTTAGAGAATGAACTCATGCAGGTCAGACGAGAGAAGAGTGATCTGTTTGAGCAACTGCAGAATGTAAGTATATTTTCATTCTAAACATTGCCAACTAATTATAGATAGTCTCTTTCAAAGGCTCTTGATTCCGATTCGAAAGCCAAAACGTGAATGAATGTTTTACTTTCAACTATATACATAACTGCCTTTTATCAACCTGATTATTTCAGGATTCACTCAGGAACCTAAGAAAAATCTCAGCTCTTGGACATCACTTAATTGTTTTATTCAATTTTTTAGGTCTCTAGAAGCAAAGCGGCGCTCTCTGAAGAACTAATGAATGCCAAGCACGAGCTCCAAAAAAGCAGCCAGTCACTGTCCATCCTGGCGAAAGAGAAGGAAGAACTAACGAGAGAGAAGGCGAATGTTGTGACGTCACTCACAGCCAGCGAGAGGGAAGTGAGACAGCAGAATGAAGTGATCACAGCATACAAGAGTGACAAGGATGCTTTGGAGAGGAGTCTGTGGGAGTTGAACCAGGCCAACAACAAACTGGAGAATGTCAAGTCCACTCTTGAGTCTGAAAAAGGAGATCTGCAACAGAAGGTAATTTAGACGTTGGCATTTCTACTGTTTGATAACAATTTGACTAGAACTAAAAATTTTAGACTAAATGTTCAACACTGTTTGGTAACATTCATGAGAAAGAGTGTTAACTCTATGTATGGTTTTAGGTATAAAAATTGGTTTTACTTGAGGTTTGGAATACATTAAAAAAGAAAACATTACATCAAATTCTTTAAAAGAAAGCAACATAAAGGTAGCCAACAGATGATCTGATTGACAAATACCGCTCAGCAGATGAGTCAAAGCAAGTGTGATCAGTGATCATTTTGATGAAATATGTATTTTTTGAAAAACACAACTGATCTGAAAACTTTTGTCGTAAATGAGGTAGTTGAAAAAGCCACAATTTGTCATTTGATTTTCAGGTCATTTTCCAGTCCATATTGATTGTCATGTAACCATATTCATGTCCTCCCAAATTCAAAAGAGAAGTCAAAGAATATCTATTTGATTTAGCTAAGAAGAATTTTAAGTACAAATCATACCCATATGGAAGGGCAGTGTTTGAGTGAAAGTAAATTCAAGCCCCGTTAGGGACTTACTAAGCTTGGTGAAACCAAGTTTAGTGAAATTCATTATTATTATTTTTATATCATTATTATTTATGCTATCTTCTGATATCTTTTGATGAGCTAATGTATGTATGTGTGTGTGTGTGTGTGTAGGTTGAGAGTCTGCAGAGTGACTGTGGCAGACTGCAGAAGGAGATGGAGATTGAGATTGGCAGGAAAGAGAGGGAAAAGGACCAGCTCAGTGCCTACATGCAGCAGATGGAGAAAGACCACAAAGTTGCACTCAAGAACGAACAAGAGCAACACCATGAGGATGTCGACCGACTCGTCAGGGAAAAGGTGAGCAAAAGATCTCATCGTATTTTGAGATGGAGAAAAAATTCTTTCATTTATGATAGTTAGGCATACGTGCTGGTATCCAAATATGTTGCCTTTTCCGAATCTTGCCTTTTCCCTGCTGTGATCAAATATTTGTTTTCTAAACCTACATGCCCACAATATTGCGAGTACTTGCATCGAATAAAGACTTTTGTTTCCTAATGTGATTGGTGGGTGGATATTACAATTAATCCATTAGACTATAAGGCAGTAAATAATTCAATTCTACTTAATATGGTAGCATAGATGGGGATTAAAACATTCCCAACTTTAGAGACGATTTGTGAAAATCGGAAAACGCAAGGATTTATTTAAGCAGACTGTCCGTAATTTTGACAAAAAAGGAAAGACAATAGAGTAGCTATGGAATAAATCAAGTTGTACACAAGCCAAATCGATGAGCTTCTTGATGAGTTTCTTGATTACCAAAGTGGATGCAATATCACCAAGAACAATTTGCCAATTCAACTAGATGAAGTTAACCTTGATTAATTGAAAAACACTCAGAAAGTGTTTTAAAACTCCATGCTTCCATGACTCATGATTCCTTAGAAAAAATGAATTTTTGCCATTGTAGTCTTCAGCCCGACCAGTGAGCCTATGATACAAAAGAGCAATAGTGTTCTCACATTTTAGTAAATATGCAACAGAATTGACAAAATTTTAAATAGATTTGTCCGTTCATTAGAAGAGTACCGATCGAAAAGTGCATGAAAATTGACTCGAATTTTCAGTTAAAATTGTGTAAACCTTTTCTTGCAGATATTGAAGTATTCAGCTGCTACTGCTCACACACTTACTTGCATGCAAGCTGGTTTATCTTTAGATAATAAAATGCTAATTTGCGTAAACGAAGCGCTGGCGTTTCATTACTGACGTTATGTGAGTGTGATCTAATATTCTGCTAACTTATGTTATCAGCTCAGTTGTGGTCTTTCATCTTTGTGCTCTTCTTAATTTTAAGCTGTGATAATTGTTAATGTCTTTTTCTCTTTTCCAAGCCAGTCAACTACAATGGGTAAGCTTCTCTCTTCATTTTAGAGCTCCTGTGAGCTTTAAAACAATCTTCTCCCGCTGTCATCATGAACTGTTACCAGTTGTCATTCAACAATCATTGTACGGTATAAATTGCCTGATGTTGACTATCTCGGTGATAGCAGTTTGGTTAAAAACATCTAAACCTAATTTTATTTCCACAAAGTTTTGGTTTATTTTGTTTGAATGCGTTGCGGATGTTATAACCAAGATTAACGAACAAGTTTTGATCGAGTCAATATTATGATAATATAGATGACTAAGTAGATGACTACGTTTACTCCGCTGGAAGTATCCTTGACTAGTGAACAGCAATTCTCTTTATAACCTTTATTAGTGAATTTATTCGTAAAGACTGAATTTGACTGTACTATTTTTGCAAGAAATTTTGTTGGGCTGGTTGATACAAAACATACAAGGATAGTTCAAAGTCTTCATGTTGATTCAAGTTCTTCCTAAAATCTTGCAATAAGTATGTCTTTTCTGTAATCACTGGTCACTGGTTTAAATTATGACTCTGTGTTCTAGGATACACAAAGGAAGCTGTATGAACAAGAGCGAGAGGCGATTCTGGCCAAGACCAAAGCAGAATCAGAAGAGGCAGATGACAAACATGAGAAGACAGTTGCACAGTTGAAGGAGGAGATAGCAGCCGTACACAAGGACAGAGACGAAAGTCTGCTCATGGCAGAGAATGACAAACAACAGGTGTGTACTAGTTGAAGATGTCAAAATGTTTGAATACCGTTGTGTATATATGGGCATTTTGAAACAGAAGGTCTCAGGACCTCGTAATTTGCCCTCGCATTAGCGAAATAAATTCTTTCTTTCTAAAATCAAAAGCTATTTTCGATGAGATCGTCCTGAAATATATTTGATTATAATTACCAATATTGACTGCAATTGCTCTTAAAAGTTTAAAGCAATTATTATAGTCGCGTATCTCGTTTTTATGAATTTTTTCGCTTGACAACATATATCACAGATGATGACAGAAAAGGGAAAAAACAATAGAAATTGACAAAAATGATGGCAGAAGTATTTCTTATCGAGTACTTTGAAGATCTTGAGCAAAAATGTAATAAAAAAATGAATGTTATTTTTTATCTGCCTCTGATTGCAGGCGTTGCACTTAGCCGAGGCTGAGAGAGTGAGGATCACAGACAGACTGAACAAGTCTAACCAGGCCAACGAACAGCTCAAGGGAGACGTGGATGGGCTAAAGGGACAACTGTACGACACAATGGAGAAGGCCCAGCAGACTGAACTGAAGAAGGACGAACAGATCAAAGACCTCGAGAATGTTCTAGAAGACACCAAGTCAGTGCCATATTTTGATAATGCATCAATATATACTGCTGAAAATAAGTTGAAAAAATTCGATCTTTGGCTAAATTGGGCTCAACGAGTAACAGTTACCACAATCCATGAGACATTTTTCTCATAAAAAGAAGCTCGTAATATGAGATTTCCCAGATTGTTGGAAAGGATGTCATAGAGGAAATGGATGGTTCCATCAAGTTTTTATTACAATAGTCATTGATGGCTACCATTACCTTTCATTGATGGCTACCAAGGCAACGTTTAAGATCCCAAAATCTTTGTCTGGTTTTGATCTCTTTGAATTTAACTGCACAGCTGGGAAGATTTTGATCATGCCTTTCTACTATACACAATGAAACGGAAATAATGTTAGAGATCGTTACTTATCGGGTTTCGTTTCATTTAAAAAAATAATCTGCCAAAATTGTTATAGATCGAGGTTTATCGCAATTGAAATCTTTGTGCAAGTAGCCTAATCAAATTGTTGGTTGTAGAGACCTGGCTGCTAATAACGAGAAGCAGTTGAAAGAGCAGATTGGAGTGTTGAATGGAGACAAGGACGAGTTGAACCACGAGATCCATGAGTTGAAGAGCCACCTGACTTCTTCTGAGGAGCAGAAGGAGCAACAGAGACGAGAGCTGGGAGATGCACACAGGGTCATCAAGGAAGGTTAGTACCACACTATGACATAATAGGCAATAGCTTTGATTTAAACTGTGTGGCTTGTATGCTTAAAATAACTAATTAGTCCCAATGCAATTAATGTCGTTGAGCCTTTATTTTTGAGACCATATTGAGCATTATAAATGCTAGTTGGGCGACGTGGTAGTGTGCTCTTGACGGTAATATAGTAGCTCAAAAAATGAAAACAGGTAAGAACTTCTTAACAAAAGACCAACGGTAACTGCACAAAATATTTCGATAAGCTGAAAAAAGCTACTGCCAAATGCAAGGAGAAATTAAATATTTTGGAGAAAGAATTGTTGTGATGAGGATTACTTTTATGGTTAATAGCCGCACAGCGATAGCTGGGGCTATTATTGGCCTTCTCTTGGTTTTTTTCGTCGTCATGATTTTTGTTACGACCATATGACGTCACAGGCACTTTTTGTTCATTCGTTCATTCAATTTTAACTGAATTGCATGTGTGACGTCAGTTTTCGCTCTTAGTGGAGCGAGCTATATTGCGGTGCTCTTGGTTTTTTACGACTCGAAGAGGAGTATTGGTTTTCTTAAGGTTTTTTTTTTACCGGAAATACTATTCGTTCAGACGCTGTTTTGACCTAAAAGCAAAAGTGAGTAAAATTGCCGTGTGAACTAATTTTTTCTGAGCGAGAAAAGTTTTTTGATCATGCGCCGCGCTTAGTGAATGACTTTTTGACTTTAAAAAGTAGTTTTTGACTGAATGGCACATATAGATAACCGTTTTTAGCCGTTTTTCGTCTAAGTGGCGCAGTTTTTTTGCCTGTAATTTGGTTTTTTGTAGAAATAAATTTTATTCGATGCTATATTGAAATGTCATCCTCAGAAATTGATGCCACAGTGTTTTGCAGAGCCCGAAAATGCGTTTCAAGTTCAAAATTGGAACATATTTCTTGATTTTTTTTGTTAGTTTTTGGCTTTTTTTCTATTAATTTCTTCATTTTTGGATATTTAGCCGTCTTTTTGTCAAAAATCAGTTCATTTGGCAACTTCTTATTGACAATTCATATACTCAACGCCTCTTTCTACCTCGATGTAATTTTGTTTTATAAAATTGTACATATGCTAATCCGATTTTGGTAGTTTTTTGTTTGTGTTTTGGTTTTAATCACTAGAAATAGTGTTTTTGTGCAACATGAGGGACTTTAAATTCGTTTCAATACAATTTCAATCATTTTTTGGCGTTAAGTTTTTGAAAAACACTTAAAACTTTCGTAAATGCAGTATTAAAAGTTTTTTTGACCTTTTTTTTTAAAATGTTTCAATGTTTGGTATGTTTGAATTCTGCTTTTGCCTATTTTTTGTTCTCTTCAAGAGATTAGATATTTGTATCGGATGACTCGTTATCTTTTCTATGTCTCGAATAATGAACAATGAAATGTATTCGTTTTTCTTGATTTTTAAATTTTATTTTCTACTTTCAAAAATCAAGGATGTCTTTTAATTACAGTGTTCCTTTCATTGTGTCCATATTTTTCACATTCTAGTTAGTATCATTCTAGCTTTGTCCTGGCACCTAAATTTTTTTCGGTATATTAATTTTTTCGGTTGTTAAAATTGAATCATTTCAGCTTTTTTCTTAGATTTTCGTAATTTCTTTGTTTTGGAATTGTTTTCATTCAACATAAGGCAGTAATGAGAGTTTGCTAGCAATCCTTTTCCAAAATTTCCACTTCCTACTATTTACTGCAACTTTCTTCCGGCCTGGGTATTAATTCAAGCGATTTCTTGCCTTTGAATATTCTGCTGCTTGTCTTCTATGATCAATTTAATTTTGCAATTAGTATGAAATCATGTTGTCTAGCATATGTACAACAAGCAAGAAGTATGTGTTGTTTTTTTGTCTTATATGCAGTGATTAGAAATCTAATTGTAGTGGCTTTCTGGTGCTTAAATTTGAGCATTCTCTTCGAAAAATTTATCGTAGTTTCTTGATTATTATCTGCCGTTTGCTTTCGAGATCTTTTTGAGATTAGTATCATGAGCTATTTGAGGGCAATTGATAGCCTTGTTCGTTTTTTCAGTTGAGCAGTTATTTGACCATTTGAATTTTTTGGACTTTTTTCGACGTTACCAAACGTTTTCAATAATATAAAGTTTTGCTGCATCTTGTTTCTCTTGGTGACAGTGGTTTAATTTTCACTAATTTATAGATCAGACCTGGGGAGGTAATGAGTTAAAGGTTTAATTCAAAAGGTAATGGCTTCCGCTGCTTTTAAGGTTTTTGTTTGTGAATCTTTGACGCTTCGAGTCGCTTCCGGATTTCTTCCGGCTATGTTTTTTTGTTTCGTCGTCTGACACTCTTTTTTCGTTTTACATTTGATCACACAGCAAAGCCGAAAAAGTCAAATTTTCTGAATGACTTCTTCCTCTCACTAACGGCATTTGCGCGCTTGACGTCATTTCTCACTCGCTTTAGCTAAAGTTTTTAGGTTATTTGCGTGTTTAGATTTTGATCATACGTGACTTACCTCACTCAGTAAAATGACTTTTGCTCTTTAAAACTTAAGTTTAATTTGAATTAGTTTAAAGGTCAAAAGAACTCATATGTGCAGTAAAGTGCCCTAATAGGAGGCTTCTGTGGAATGAATTTTAACTACCTTTATTAATTAATCGCTGAATGTTTTTTAGCCTAGTTTTTTGAGCGGCCTCGATTTTTTTTTCAATTTAGATCTGTATCTGTTTCTATCTCTATTATATGACACGCAGGTCTATCCTTTTGTAGCTATTCCGGCAATCTGCCGGCTATGTTTTGTTCATGTGCGTAATTAAATTTTTGGTCACACTTGACTTACCTCACTCTCAAAAATGACTTCCTCACTTTGAATTTGACTTTTATTTACTTTAA
This sequence comes from Convolutriloba macropyga, assembly GCF_964194025.1. Lineage (NCBI taxonomy): Eukaryota > Metazoa > Xenacoelomorpha > Acoela > Convolutidae > Convolutriloba > Convolutriloba macropyga. The sequence goes on along the minus strand of NC_134481.1, from coordinate 32,903,794 downwards.
TTCAAAGAGATACTGTCAAATGGGTGTGTGTCACTCTAAATGAAGGTTATTTGATATCAGCTAATAGAGGCAGCAATATTTTATACAGATTTTTAATCAAAATATATTAGATCAGCCTTCAATGAAAAGACGAATTTTTTTGGTCTGTCTTTTTCACTGTTTTTTTTAGACTGCCTATCTACAAATCTATTGCGGCTGTTTTCTGGCAATCTGCCAGCTATGTTTTTAGACTTCAAATTTGAGAGGGATTGTGAAACATCAAGAGATTTGTGTGTTTACGACAACCAATTATAGCCAAATCCATAATCGGACTGGTTGTGAGTTACAGGTGAGGATGCACGTGACCTGGTGAGGAAAGAGAATCTGGAATTGAAGAGGGTGATCAGTGCTGAGCAGAGTGAGAAGGAGGCCATCAACAGTGCCAACGAGCAGCTCAGGAACAACATCAAGAAGCTGGAAAACGAGAAGACAAACCTGTTCCGCAATGTCGAGGAGAGGAACCAGCGCATCGCAAGTAAGTGTCAGAAATGGCAAATTGGTTTCTATTACAATGTTTTTCGGAGTTGCATCACAATTTGCAGAAAAATTCATTACGTTTATCTTGCTTGATTCCAATTGCCAATTTCCGCATTGTAGCTCCGTTATTAAGTTCATAATTTTAAAAAAATATAATTAATGGTGTTGTTAGTGACAAATGGTGTTTTTTCATTCTTGAATCACGGTGTAATTTAATCTTGATTGGCACTTTCAGTGCTGGAGCAGACGAAGAACGAGATAGTGCGTGAAGCAAATGACCAGAGAAACCAGCTGAGAGAAGTGGACAAGCAGAGGGTGGAGGCTAGAAGGGAGGCACAGGAGTGCAGGAGGAAGATCAAGACGTGCGAGGGAGAGATCGCACAGAAGACACAAGAGGGCACTGAGCTGCACGCCAACATTGACAGATTGGAGAACAAAGTGGAGGATGCTAAGAACGAGATACACGCTCTCAAGACGAAGGTATCTTATAGTCTTCGAGATGAAGTACCAAATTTGCCGTATTGACATGAGCCTGCTTCATTTTTGATACAAATTTTTCGAATCGCACAAGCTTTAAAACATTTTCTCATTTTTTCAATTCTCAATCCATTGCTAATAAATTTCTTTCATTTATGCTATTCAGCGTAGAGTCAAATGATATTTGGCTCACTTATCGCTCATTTTTTATAGCTGCGAAGCTGTAAGCTGAGCGTAGCTATATTGCGGTGCTCTTGGTTTTTTTACGACTCGAAGAGGAGTATTGGTTTTCTCTCGGTCTTTTTTTTTTTACAGGAAGTAGATTTGTTCACGCGGCATTTTGACCTAAAAGCGAAAGTGAGAAAAGCTGTCTTCGTGAACAGATTTTCGCTAAGCGAGAGAAGTTTTTTGATCATGTGCTGCGTTTAGTGAATGACTTTTTGACTTTGAAAAGTAGTTTTTGACTGAATGGCACATATAGATAACCGTTTTTAGCCGTTTTTTCGTCTAAGTGGCCCTATTTTTTTGCTTTTAGTGTGGTTTCTTGTAGAAATAAATTTTATTCGATACTATATTGAAATGTCAACCTCGGAAATTGATGCCACAGTGTTTTGCAGAGCCTGAAAATGCGTTTCAAGTTGAAAATTGGCACATATTTCTTGATTTTTTTAGTTATTTTTTGGCTTTTTTTCTATTAATTTCTTCATTTTTGGATCTTTTAACCGTTTTTTGTCAAAAATCAGTTAATAGTTCAACTTCTCTTTGATAATTCATATACTCAAGGCCTCTTTCTACCTCGATGTATTTTATTTTTGTAAAAATGTACATATGCTAATCCGATTTTTGTATTTTTTCCAATTTTCGTCTGTTTTTTTTTGTTTGTATTTTGGTTGTAATTGCTAGAAATAGTCTTTTTGTGCAACATGAGGGAGTTTAATTTCGTTTCAATTAAAATTCAGTCATTTTTTGGCGCTAAGTTTTTGAAAAACAATTAAAACTTTTTCATAAATTCAGTCTTAAAAGTTTTTTGAACATTTTTTGCAAAATGTTTCAATGTTTCTTAATTATGAATTCTGCTTTTTACTATTTTTGTTCTCTTCAGGAGGATAGATCTTTGTATCTGATGACTAGTTATCTTTTCTATGTCTTGAGTGCTGAACAATGAAATGTATTCGTTTTTCGTGAATTTTTTTATTTGATTTTTAACTTTCATTTTATTTTTGATTTGGTATGAAATCATGTTATCTAGCTTATGTAAAACAAGGAACAGGTGTGTTATTTTTTGTCTTAATCGCAGTGATTAGAAGTCTAAATATAGGTGTTTTCTGATTCTTAAATTTGAGCTTTCTTTTTTGAAAAGATTTAACTTAGTTTCTAAGATTATTATCTGCCGTTTGCTTTCGCGATCTTTTTCAGATTAGAATGATGAATTATTTCAGGGCAATTAATAACCTTGTCAGCTTTTTCAGACTATCAGTTTTTTGACGACCTTAATCTTTTCGGATTTTTTAACGTTACTAAACGTTTTCAATAATATAAAATTTTATTGCATTTTTCTCTTGGTGACAGTGGTTTAAGTTTCACCAATTTTTAGAGCAGACCTGGAGAGGCAGTGAGTTAATGGTTTATTACAAAAGGTAGGGGCTTGCGCTGATATTACGGTTTTGTTAGTGAAGTTTTGACGCTTCGAGTCGCTTCCGGAGTTCTTCCGGCTATGTTTTTTGTTTCGTCGTCTGACGCTCTTTTTTCGTTTTACATTTGTTCACACAGCAAAGCTGAAAAAGTCAAATTTTCTGAATGACTTCTTCCTCTCACTAACGGCATTTGCGCGCGTGACGTCATTTCTCACTCGCTTTAGCGATAATTTTTTAGGTTATTTGCGTGATTAGATTTTGATCATACGTGACTTACCTCACTCAATAAAATGACTTTTGCACTTTAAAACTTAAGTTTAATTTGAATTTGTTTAAGGTCAAAGGAACTCATATGTGCTGTAAAGGTCCCTAATAAGAGGCTTCTGTGGAACGAATTTTAACAACCTTTATTGATTTATCTCTGAATGTTTTTTAGCCTAGTTTTTTGAGCGGCGTCGATTTATTTTTCAATTTAGATCTGTATCTGTTTCTATCTCTATTATATGGCACGCAGGTCTATTCTTTCGCAGCTATTCCGGCAATCTGCCGGCTATGTTTTTAAACGTCTTGATGTTTTTAGTTGGTGGAAACGGACGCTGCAAGGGAGAGTGCTCTGAAAGAGGTAGCCTACCTTAACAGGAAGAGTCAGGAGTTAGAGGACGAAATGTCACTCAAGGAGAGAGACTTCAATGCCGCACTCGAAGAAGCCATCACAGCCGAAAAGAAGACTGAAGAAAAGGCCAGGTTAGCTAAAGAATCTTGAATGACAAAATCAGTTCAATTTTGCTGTGTTTAGTAGGGGCGTCATCTGAAATGCTTTCAATTCGTCATTTTCATTATCAGAGAATGAGGGAAAGCAACAATGTTTTCACAAATAGTACCATACAATGTCCAAATCTGATCATGCGTTCAATGACAACTTGAGTTAATCTTGCAAACGGTCCAGTTTTTCGGCAGCCAGAATCAGTATTTGCTCTAATTCTTCTATTAGCGTGTCTGATTGATTAATAGCCGCACAGCGATAGCTGGGGCTATTATTGGCCTTCTCTTGGTTTTTATAGCTGCGAAGCTGTAAGCTGAGCGTAGCTATATTGCGGTGCTCTTGGTTTTTTTTGTTTCGTCGTCTGACGCTTCATTTTCGTTTTACATTTGTTCTAGAACATTCTGTCTCGTCACTGCTTAAATGGCTTTTTCGCGCTTGATTTCACGCTTTCTGCGTGACCTAAATTGCGGTTATTCAGAAACAGAATCTGTTCCTAAAACAAAGTTGATTGTAAGAAAACAGATTGTATGGTCCGACCGCCGAGTGGTTAAGGCGACTGGCTGTTAATCCGGAGATCGCCGGTTCGAGACGAGACAGGGAAAATTTTTTTGCACCCAAAAACAACCTCCTTTGAAATAAACTTTGTAAGTTTTATAGGCGGCGGCGATAACTATTATCAACTCACTTCTGTATCTTTTTCCATCTGTATTTTACGGCACGCAAGTCTATTTCGCAGCTATTCCGGCAATCTGCCGGCTATGTTTTACAATTCAAAGAATTTGAATTGTATTGGGGCGCTGTCTTTTTACGACTCGAAGAGGAGTATTGGAGAAGTCCTTTTTTTTAATCAATTTTATTGGAGAGATTTTTGAAGCGGGAAATGAAACGCGTGAAAAAATTTGGAGTGATTTTGGTGCTGAAAAAAAGTGAAGAGCGGAGAGAAAAGAGTGGTTTCTGTTCATACCGCTGTTTTTGAGAGAGCGAGAAATTGATGTGTGAAAAAATTTTCTCTAAGCGAGCGAAATTTTTTTGTTCACGTGCGGCATTTTAAAGCAGTTTTTTTTATTTATTTTGGTTAAAAGGTTTGGTTATGGTTTTGTTTTACTTTTAGGCTGGTTTCGGTAGTGCTTTGAAGGTTTTTGGAAATTCATATGAATTTTATGATAATTCGGAGGTTTTAAATGTATTTTGCTGATTTTCAGGCTCATTTTTGCGTTTTTTTGACGATTATTTTGTGTTACTGGCTCAAATGGGTATTGAAGAAACCCCTTCTACTTGAGCAAATTTCTGATAACATTTGGTTACAGTTTTGTGGGTAAGAATCATTTTTTTATGGAGAAATATGACAAAAAATTGGCGAAAATTGGAACTATTTTTCTTAATTTTTTGCAGTTTTTCGTTTTTTTTTCTGTTTTTAGCAAAATTTCTTAGCCTATTATGACTTGCCTATTGTTTTACGAGCATCTGGATACCCTATTGGCTGATGGGATTTTTTCTTTGGATTTATATGCTTTTGAAATTTTAAATTTGATAACTTTTTCCAGTTTTTCAGTGAAAGTGGTTTTTAAGAGCTTTCTTTTCATAATTTAGCCTACTATTTTTTCAAAGTTCACATAAGTGGTTTTAGTAAGTACTAGTTGTTTTGATGAAGTTATTTTGGCAGAGATTGTTTTTTCGGGATCTCAATTTATAACAAAATTTTATCAGATTTTTTATCATGTTTTAACAGATTTGATTTTATTGTATTTCTTTGTTTCATGGTTTTGTTTCAAGATAATCATAAATTAGTGAAGGCACGTTTTGTTTGATGAGTAGTAGGATGGCGTTTAAGTGGGTTTTCACTTCGAGTCGTTTCCGGAATTTCTTCCGGCTATGTTTTTGTTTTTTTTAAGATCTGTTCACACATTTTCATGATTTTCGAAGTCAAATTGGAGTAGTGATTTTGGTCACGCCGAAACAGGAAATGGAGCGAAAAAGCGAGTGGTTTTGCGGCGTGAATTTTTTTCGCTCTAATTTGAAAGTAGAGTGAGAAAACGGTGTTTGAACAAAAATTCGGTTTCTCGGTAGTAGTTTTTTGTTCACATGCGGCAATTTCACTCTGATTTTTACTGTTTTTTCGATATTTTGGATCGGATTTTTGTCTAACTGGTTTTCCCAATCCATTCACAGCTCATTCTAGGCCTAGTTTTTTGTTTGAATTAAATTTTCATTTCTCGCTAGGGGTTTTTTTAATCACATGCGGCATTTTGATATTAATTTTCTGTTTTTTTTTCTTATTTTTTTGTTCTGATTTTCTTAAAATGTTTTTCTGAATTCACTCATAGTCCATTCTCGGTCTAGTTTTTCTATTTAGTCAATGAAAATTATTTGAATTGTACGTCAGGACTTGTCCTGCTATGTTTTTTATTTCGCGTCATGATTTTTGTTACGACCATATGACGTCACAGCCACTTTTTGTTCATTCGTTCATGCAATTTTAACTGAATTGCATGTGTGACGTCATTTTTCGCTCTTAGTGGAGCGAGTTATTTTGTTCATGCGCGTGATTAAATTTTTGGTCACACTTGACTTACCTCACTCTCAAAAATGACTTCCTCACTTTGAAATTGACTTTTATTTACTTTAATTCAAAGAGATAAGGTCAAATGGGTGTGTGTCACTCTAAATGAAGGTTATTTGAGATCAGCTAATAGAGGCAGCAATTTTTTATACAGATTTTTAATCAAAATATATTAGATCAGCCTTCAATGAAAAGACGAATTTTTTTGGTCTGTCTTACTGTTTTTTTTAGACTGCCGATCTACGAATCGATTGCGGCTATTTTCTGGCAATCTGCCAGCTATGTTTTACATAGGTTCAATTGTGCATGTTCCGTGTTGACTGATAAGCTGCGATTTTCGTTTCAAGATATAACAGATGGTAAGTTAGTTGGTCAATTTTACTAGTAGTTGTTCATGCATAACTGATCGTCACTTTACCCAACTAAAACTGTATTTGTTGCAATGTTGTTATAGCTTTAGTGTACTCTGTTTAACTCATTGTGAGTTATGGAATTATTAAGAGGTTATGGAATTATTCAAGAGCCGTTCAACGCCTACAGTTGTATTTCATTTTAATAAATTTTGAACCAACATAGCTCTTTTGGTTTATGTTAGATACCGATCGTAAAAATATATAGGGGGTAAAATATCAATGTTAGATCTTCATATTCTACATGGAGAAAAAGAACGTTATTCCCGAATCTTTTGTTGCGCATGATGTTTTCGGTTAATGTCTCATAAATTCAAATGACTCCCTCACTAACGCTCTTTAATGCAACAAGGTGCTATTTGGACGCTTATAATTTGCATATTGGGTCGTATGAGGTACTTGGATAGCGTTAACGGAAATGATCAAAAATTTAATGCTTGCATGAGATCACTCTTAAGCTCATCAGGTACCAATTATGCATTGTAGGCAACTTGAGACAGTACTGGCCGCTGCCAATGACGAGATTGGAGAACTCAAGATGCGATCCCAGGGTGCAGATGGTCGCATCACTGCCCTGGAAGGTCAGCTGGCTAGGACAGAGGGTAACAAGAGGGAGGTCGAGTTCAAACTCAGTCAGTTGCACTCTACTCTCAGACGTACCATTGGACTGCGTGTGGGTGGCAGAAGTTGTTCTCCCGCTCCTAGGAGTCAAAATGCAACGAAAGGTTCAAAATGCCAACTAGAATTTGACAAGAAACAGTGATAGGTTTAGATAATTATTGCTGTTAAAGAGTTAAAAGTCCGATCGAGCACTACAAAAGGAGACGCAGGCGTGGAGCAATTTTTTGTACTCGGAGAAAGGAAAAGTTATACTTTCAGCAATTGACTGAAGATTTTTTGGCCAAATGAAGATTTTTTGGCTCTCATACAAAGTTTGTTGCAATTATATTGGCCATATTAATTTTTCTTACCACTCGAAGAGAATGATTGGTATTCCCAAACCCCTAAACCAAAAATTGTTTCAAAACATTTTCCACAGTTACGCAATTAATTTTAATTCTTTAGTTCTGATTTCGGTAAGGTTATTTTAGAGAATATGTTGCACAAATCTTCGAGTCGTTTCTGGTGTTGTACCGGCTATGTTTTTTGGGCCAGCAAAACTTTCGATTGATTGATTAATAGCCGCCCTCATCTTCTCAGCCGGCTATTATTGCGCTCGTATTTTTTTTTACTTCGTCAAACTTTTTTTCGCTTTACCATTTTGCCGCTTTTTAATAGCCGCCCTCATCTTCTCCGCCGGCTATTATAGCGCTCCTATTTTTTTTTTACTTCGTCGAATAAAAAAATGTTTCGCTTTACCTCATTTTGCCGCTTTTTCAACATTTTGCGTGATATCTTTTTGACTTCTCTAGGCTAGTTTCTCTCTTCTCTCATTCTGCTAAAAGTGATTTTGAACATCAGTTGCTCAGCAAAGCAATTCAAAATGAACAGAGTCAGTATAAAAAATTGAAGTCAGAAGTAGAAACGGGATAAACCCATAAAGCCCAATTTTAGATGCCCGCTATTTGAACGTCGTTCCTATAAGTCTTAGTTACCATCTCTAATGCTTATTGGTATTGATAGTAGCCCCTGTAGCCTCTCTCTAAGAAACAGAAGTACGTTATGTGTTCAACTACGAAATGCCATCAAAATAAATCGGACTTAAAAAATGTTTTTGTACAAAAATCTTTTTTTTTCAATATCTTCTATTCTTTCAATCCCAATCATGCTTATTGGAATCAACGGCGGCTATTTTCCGGCAATCTGCCGGGTATGTTTCGACATTTTGCGTGAAATCTTTTTGACTTCTCTAGGCTAGTTTCTCTCTTCTCTCATTCTGCTAAAAGTGAATTTGAACATCAGTTGCTAAGCAAAGCAATTCAAAATGAACAGAGTCGGTATAAAAAAATTGAAGTCAGAAATAGAAACGGGATAAACCCATAAAGCCCAATTTTAGATGCCCGCTATTTGAACGGCGTTCCTATAAGTCTAAGTTACCACCTCTAATGCTTATTGGTGTTGATAGTAGCCCCTGTAGCCTCTCTCTAAGAAACAGAAGTATGTTCAACTACGAAATGCCATCAAAATAAATCGGACTTAAAAAATGTTTTTGTACAAAAATCTTTTTTTTCAATATATTCTATTCGTTCAATCCCAATCATGCTTATTGGAATCAACGGCGGCTATTTTCCGGCAATCTGCCGGGTATGTTTTGAATTTTTATCTGGAACATTTTTTCGCTAACTTGAGTGATTGAACGAAACTTTCCGTTTTCATTATGGGAATTGTGTCTGGGCAACTCTCAGAGTTGTACTAAACCCTAAGTTTACGGATCAGCGAAGCTGCCAAAGGCCCCGTTTTTATACTCGCCCTCTGAGCCTAGCCTGACTCTGTTTCAAAGCCAACCAACCCTTCACATGTTGTTCGAGAGAGATTCTTTAGTCGGTTGTTTTTGAGTAAATTGTAATCAATTGCTGCGATAGCGGTCTATTTTTGGCCTTCTTTTGGTTTTTATTTTGTCAAGGTTTTTGGTACCATCATTTGACGTCACGCGTACTTCAAATCTATTTTTGTTGATTCTATATTTTTTCAACTGAATTGCGTACGTGACGTCATTTCTCACACTTAGTTGAGCGTGATTCAGTCAAAGAGACAAGGTCTGATCCATTTGACTTTTCATCCTCAAAAACGGGATAAACAGGTAGCGAACGGAGGGCATTAAGTGGCCGAGCAGCTCTCTTAGAGCCTTATGCCTTACTAAGTTCTAAGTATGCGATTACCGAAACTATTTCGAGGCGACAATTCCATGGTGTTAGGGAGCGTTTCTTAGTCTTAAAAATTTGACCTCCCTAAGTCATCCCAACCACCCGGTCACCCCTCCCGCATCCAACCTCCTCCAACCTGGCGATTTGGACCCCCCTCTCGTCCAGCTCCCACAACCGTACCCCCCTTGGCTTGACCCCCCCCCCTCCACCTCCCCCATGGCTGAACAGCACCCCTTCGCTCAAACACATCATAATGCTAGCATCCCTAAGTCCCAGCTGGCTACTACCGCAGTCAACCGCTCGCCAGTCGTTGGTGAGCGATTCGCCCGACGTTAGTCGGATGAGTTTCTATTGGTTCGTCCTGCAATTATATTACTTTGTATTGTATTTCTATTTAGTTATTCGTAATAACGACTTTTTGTCTGATAGTTATCTTTTGTCTGAACATTTGACTTTTCGTCTGCAAAAATGGTATTAAGAATTAAAGACCGGCGGGAATTAAGTCGCTGAGCAGTTATGAATTGCTCTCCAACAAAATTTCTGATATTATATTATACCTGCGGTCTTTTTTATGTGATTTTTTGCTTGACCGATGTTTTGTCTGATCTCTTTTTTTACTTTTTGTCCTCAAGAAAGCAATTAACATCTAACTCCCGGAGGGCATTAAGTTCTCATAGAATAGAGTCTTTTGGCTTACTAGACTCCAAGTATGCAATTATTTTGGAGACACAAATTTATGACGTGAAGGGCGGTTCTTACAGTTTAACCCCCCGCTTTTCACGCCCGCCCAACTTCACCTCCTCCACCACATCGGACTCCCTGGTCCCCAACGCCTGCACATCGTTCCACTCGTAATCCAGCGAGCTCGACATTTTCTGGAACTAAGTTGATTTAATGTATGCTAAGTGCATTGTTATCAAAGTTCCTTAGAGTATACTGCTAACTGTTGTTAGTATTAGGCTTATTGTTCTCCAGTTTAGAGGCTGAACTAACCATATCTCATCTAATGCAACTGCAAAGAGAGGGACAAAAATTAGGTTGCTGTCAATTATTTTCATTTTTTCTAATTGTTTCATTCCCAACACCGCGCAGTGGGGTCAACTGCGGCTATTTAGTGGCAATTTACCAGCTATGTTCAATTTAGTTCTTATTTTTGTGAAAATGAGTACAGCTATTACGAGAACATATGTGTTCATATAGCTGAAGTAAGTGTCTCGCCTAAATTTGTTATTTGCCTCATAAATGTGTTGGAATAGAAATGACGAGCTAATCATCAAGTTGTGTGATTTAGGTCTGGCTTCGACTGGATCACAGCGTAGTAACTCTCCCGTCAGGTCATGGAGTCCGACTCGCCTGGAGAGATACGTTGCAGAGGTGGACCCGGAGACAGTAAGGATAGCAATGGTGGACTTCATCCAACAGCTGAAGGATACTGAAAGGGAAAGGGATGAGTTCCAGGTGGCCATTAAACAGTGCCAGAGACAGCTGCAAGATATGGAAGAAGATAGAAACAGACTGGATCACAGGTTAGCCATTGTGATCAAAATTTACTGAAGAAAAATGGTGTTCGCCGGCCTCATCCTCCTAACCTCTGCTAGATTGTGACCACAACCACCACGAAACTTGTAATGACTAGTCCCACGTTTTTGATATAATCCTCACTGCGTGCGCTAATACGAAATAGCTGCATCACACAGTCTAATGAATAGATTTTGTTTCGGGAAGTAGCAATCAGCTCACAAGAGTACGCTGCGTGTTTTCTTTAATAAAGTTTTCTGATAGCTTGATATAGGGTGGGAGTAACCATTATAGTTTTCATGTACCATTGGCAGGCTGTTAAATCGTCAAAAACATGTAGGCCTATTTCACGAGACGCATGAAGTTCAACCTACTGAGTTTTACAGGACTGAAAGTAGTGCATGTGTTTAATGGCTAAATCCCATATATTTAACATTGAAGGGCCACAAAACGAAGTGGAGCGAAGCCATCATTGGCGACATGATTGCGTTTTTCTTGTCATCAAGATTCTTTCCAAGTTTGCTCATTTTCATAGCTAAGAGGACTTTTTTGTTCATGTCATAGATTAGTAGATAGAAATCAAAGAAAAGATTGTCACAGTCCCCGAACTTTGCTTGTTTTTGCGGTTCTCTGCCAAATCTCTTGCAAGTCGGTTTTTAAGAAAAAATATCGCTAAACGCCATGGTTGGGGAACAAAAACTCAAGGGAATTAAAACATGGCAAAAAACAAGGAGATCATCATACTCTTCCAGGAGAAAACGGCATGAAAAAGCGCAAAAAACTAACATTTTTAAAGCTGCGAATCTATATTGTGTTGCTCTTGTTTGCAAAAGAATTTGGATTGTATTGGGGCGCTCTCTTTTTAATGGCTCTTGGGCGAAGTTTGAAGCAATTATTATAGCCGCGTGAAGCGTGTGTATTGTAAGCAATTATTGGCAGCGTCTGTTTTTTAATGCAATTTTTTTGCTTAACGGATTTTTTCTAGATTCTTTCGATTTCACTTTTTAAATGACTTTTTCACGTGAATATATGTTTTGTGAGTGATTAATAGGCGCTTCCTCAATTCCAGGCGGCTATTATAGCGCTCCTAAATTTTTTCACATTTCAAAGAATTTGAATTGTATTGGTGCGCTGTTTTTTTAAGATGTTTTCACACATTTTTCAATTACTTTGATCTTTCAAAACGGGATAAACAGGTAAAGCCCCGCGGGCATTAAGTTTCATTAGACGCCCAAAATGGGCTTTAGTAGTCCTTCAAGTGCTTATAGTGGTCCAGCTTCTGGGATGGTCTTAATTTAAGGTTAAATGGTCATTTTTAGGAGTTTTGGGCTCAAAATGGTGCAATTTTTCATGTTTTTTGTGATTTTTTGTTTTGATTAGTCGTAGGTTGAAGTTTTTAAAAGTTGTTCAAGGCCTTTTGGGAGACAAAATTGCTTGCTATGACCATTTTATGAGCTATATGGTTGGGTACTACAAACACAAACACGCAAAATGATACTAACTTCTGCAATTTTCTTCAGGTTTTTTTGAAAATTTTTGTCATTTTTTGAGTTTTCTAGCCCTAGGTATCAAAAACCTCCTCTAGGGTTTGATAAAAGGTTTGATGATAGATTACTGCATAGTTTCTATTGTTGATGGAATGGTTTTCATGTTTTTGCCATCATTTTTTGACAAAACTTTTTTTTTTTCATTTTTGACATTTATTGTCATTATTGAAGTTGTTTGAGTCCCAGGGGCCTGAAAACCTCATCAGGGGTTAGATGATAAGTTACTGAAAAGTTTTTAGTTGCCATGGAATAGGTTTCAAATTTTGAATATCACAAATTTTAGAATTTTTTTTCTGACCAATTTCTTATTTTTTTCAGGTTCTTGAAAATTTTTGTCATTTTTTCAGTTCTGCCAGCTTCAGGGACCAGCAATCTCAAAGCTATCTCCCTTGAGGTTTGTTAATAGGGCACTGCATAGTTTCTAGTAGAATTTGATAGTTTTTAATATATTAATGTCTAGAATTTTAGCATTTTTCAATAAAATCTGAAAATTTTAAGGCTTCCTAAAGTTTTTGTCAGTTTTTGATATTCGTCCATTCTGAAGTGCGAGAAAACATTTTCCACGTTCTGATAAAAGAGTTACTGCTTGATTTTCAATTTCAATGGATTTGTTTTCAACAATATAACCTTTAAACTTTTTGAAGTTTTTTGATAAAATTTGCAATTTTTTTCAAATTTTTTAAAAACATTTGTTTTTTTTTGTTTTTTCTTGCCTCAGTAGCTAGGTAACCTCATCCAGAGTTTTATAGTATATTAGTAAATAGTTGCTAGGGGGTAAGTTAATGGCCTTCATAGTTTTAATGGAACGAAATTCTTTTTTTGAAGTTTGAAATTTTTTCTAAACGTTATTACCTATCGATCTATGAGCCGATGATTTTTTTAAGGCTTCGAATTAGGTTACTGGATAGCCTCTAGAGACACAGAATTGATCTGAAGATATTTATATCACGATTTTCAGCAACATTTCCTTATAATTTGCACTTGGTTTCTTTTTTATATTTTTTGTTCAATTTCACGAGTTAATCGATCTTCAAGGGCCAATGAATATTTTTCAGGTCTTGCAGATATAATACTGAACCGATTGCAGAAACAAAAATTGGTGTTGAGCATATTTTTCAAATAGGTACTTTTAAAGGGAAAAACATTTGCTTCAGGTTTAAAAGCTTCAAGAGTTTTAGCAATGAGTATATTTTTGTTTAGTTTTGATTCTTTTAATTTCTCAATTTTTTGATGATTTTGTTTGTGTTCTGGCTGTCATTCTTCAATTAATCTGCTGGTCAGGTAGAGTACGTCTGAGTTTTGCGTTGATTTCTTTGAATTGTTTTTCAGGACTTGTCCTGCTATATTTTTTTACTTCGTCTAACAGATTTTTGTTTCGTCTTACACTGACTTCTTGGAATTGAATTTTTCAATGACTTACCTCACTCCAAAAAATGACTTCTGAACTCACTTATGGAACTTTAAATTTTATGAACATTTACTTGTTAAAGGTCAATGGTGTGCATCTTAGTAGTGCCAAACATATAAGCCCTAAGTCTTGATTATTAGAGTCTTGAGTTTTTGATTTCGAATATTAATTTTGGGATCTTCTCCGTTTGTGCCCCCAGTACGTTATGCGCCCCCCAGTTACAGAGCACGTGCCATTACGTAGTAAGTCCTTATGTAAAAAATATTGCACGTGCATCTGAGGGGTGCAAATAATATGCGTCCACTAAGCTGAGGGGGCACAAACGGAAAAGATCATAATTTTGAAAAGCCCTATTAGGGCTTTCTCCTTATAGAGCTTATGTGTCTCATAAAAATGACAGTCCCAAACTAACCCGAGAAGTCTAGTGGTCTGTTAAAGGACTGGTGTTTGATCTGTCTATCTAATCTCTTTAGTTGTTTCAATTCATGGAAGGCCCCAAGCGTCTATCGCGGCTATTTTCTGGCAATCTGCCGGCTATGTTTTTAATTGCGTGCATTCCGAAATAAAATCTCTTGCTCAAAATATAACCAATTGTGACCTTGGAAAGTACATATACCGTGTAGCCTAGAGATAAATGTCCTCGATACCTTCCCCAGCCACCACGTTACTCCAGCCTATGGTCCCTTCTCAGTTGTTTGCATCGGTAGTCGTTCGACTTAAGTCGTATCGTTTGCAGATATGGTCAGTTTTTTCGGCTTCTTCATGTCAATGAGAGGTCAGAGTACTGTTTTGAATCGTGGTTGATTATTAAGGGAGCGAGGTTTGAAGCCTGCTTTAATTTTCGAAATACTTTAAATTGGAATCAGCAATTTGTATTTGAACGATTTTTTTGTTTTCGAAAGTTGATTTTACTGTGCAGCAATTTTACGGGGCGATTTTTCCTGATTTTTGTACTATTCTTTTGAAAGCTCATTCGTGTAGTCTAATAATGCATAGTTTTTCTTTTTGTAATCATCAATGGGCAGTTAATTATATATCTGGCAGTTAATTATTTATGAGATAATTATTTAGATTTTTCGTTTTAATATTATTAGTGATTTTAAATTTCTTTTAGTTCAGTTTGTTGTCCTGTTTCTTAGTGTCATTAATGTTTGGCCTCGTTAGCTCTGTAATTAGGCGTATTATGATGGATTGTGTTGTTTTAATGTGTAAAAATTTCAACTACTTTGTCTCAACTTGTGTTCATAAATAGTCCGAGATTTTTTAGTCTTGTCCAAGTTCTATGTTATTGCTCTCGAACAAAGTTTGAAGAAATTAGTGTCAATTGCAACAATTTCGCTTGACTTTTTTTGGTTCGGTTCTAAATTATTTCTTGACTTCTTGAGTGACTTCCCACTTAAGTTCATTTCTGGCTGTCATTCTTCAATTAATCTGCTGGTCAGGTAGAGTACGTCTGAGTTGTTCGTTGATTTATTTGAATTGTTTTTCAGGACTTGTCCTGCTATATTTTTTTACTTCGTCTAACAGATTTTTGTTACGTCTGACACTGACTTCTTGGAATTGAATTTTTCAATGACTTACCTCACTCCAAAAAATGACTTCTGAACTCACTTATGGAACTTTAAATTTTATGAACATTTACTTGTTAAAGGTCAATGGTGTGCATCTTAGTAGTGCCAAACATATAAGCCCTAAGTCTTGATTATTAGAGTCTTGAGTTTTTGATTTCGAATATTAATTTTGGGATCTTCTCCGTTTGTGCCCCCAGTACGTTATGCGCCCCCCAGTTACAGAGCACGTTCCATTACGTAGTAAGTCCTTATGTAAAAAATATTGCACGTGCATCTGAGGGGTGCAAATAATATGCGTCCACTAAGCTGAGGGGGCACAAACGGAAAAGATCATAATTTTGAAAAGCCCTTTTAGGGCTTTCTCCTTATAGAGCTTATGTGTCTCATAAAAATGACAGTCCCAAACTAACCCGAGAAGTCTAGTGGTCTGTTAAAGGACTGGTGTTTGATCTGTCTATCTAATCTCTTTAGTTGTTTCAATTCATGGAAGGCCCCAAGCGTCTATCGCGGCTATTTTCTGGCAATCTGCCGGCTATGTTTTTAATTGCGTGCATTCCGAAATAAAATCTCTTGCTCAAAATATAACCAATTTTGACCTTGGAAAGTACATATACCGTGTAGCCTAGAGATAAATGTCCTCGATACCTTCCCCAGCCACCACGTTACTCTAGCCTATGGTCCCTTCTCAGTTGTTTGCATCGGTAGTCGTTCGACTTAAGTCGTATCGTTTGCAGATATGGTCAGTTTTTTCGGCTTCTTCATGTCAATGAGAGGTCAAAGTACTGTTTTTAATCGTGGTTGATTATTAAGGGAGCGAGGTTTGAAGCCTGCTTTAATTTTCGAAATACTTCTAAATTGGAATCAGCAATTTGTATTTGAACGATTTTTTTGTTTTCGAAAGTTGATTTTACTGTGCAGCAATTTTACGGGGCGGTTTTTCCTGATTTTTGTACTATTCTTTTGAAAGCTCATTCATGTAGTCTAATAATGCATAGTTTTTCTTTTTGTAATCATCAATGGGCAGTTAAATATTTATCTGGCAGTTGATTATTTATGAGTTAATTATTTAGATTTT
Source organism: Convolutriloba macropyga (assembly GCF_964194025.1). Taxonomy (NCBI): domain Eukaryota; kingdom Metazoa; phylum Xenacoelomorpha; order Acoela; family Convolutidae; genus Convolutriloba; species Convolutriloba macropyga. Next base: position 32,887,511 of record NC_134481.1, on the reverse strand, counting down.
TCGTTTTAATATTATTAGTGATTTTAAATTTCTTTTGGTTCAGTTTGTTGTCCTGTTTCTTAGTGTCATTAATGTTTGGCCTCGTTGGCTCTGTAATTAGGCGTATTATGATGGATTGTGTTGTTTTAATGTGTAAAAATTTCAACTACTTTGTCTCAACTTGTTTTCATAAATAGTCCGAGATTTTTTAGTCTTGTCCAAGTTCTATGTTATCGCTCTCGAACAAAGTTTGAAGAAATTAGTGTCAATTGCAACAATTTCGCTTGACTTTCTTTGGTTTGGTTCTAAATAATTTCTTGACTTTTTGAGTGACTTCCCACTTAAGTTCATTTTTGAGTGATCTCAGTTGCTCTTTTTCTGGAATAAAGTTCGTTGCATAAAGCGATTGTGAGCGAAAGGAATTCAGAGGTATTGTAGTGCGGTAGCCAAGGTGCCAGGCTGCCAACAAAGAGGTCCTCTAAATTAAATTGCCCCTGTCTGTCGCTCGAGAGCAATTAAGCTGACGTTATTCGGTTTGTTTGTCACTTGGTCTCATTGAGGACGGTTCTCATTGTTTCCTAATGACGCATTAATGAATCTAATTTCTGGTTTTTTCATAATTAGTGTTTTGATGACTTTGATACTATTTGTTTTCAGGAACTTAGTGAATTGTTTCTTTTTATGTGTATTCGTTGTATTTTTTGTCATATCACTGATTAATCATCAGGTCGATCATCGGCTACTAATTAAGCTCAGATAATCGCATTATTTGTTTCACTTCATAACCCTCATAGCTAATGCTTTTTATTACTTTGAAACATATTGTTTTAACAAAAAATAAGCAAGTTTTTGACGACTACTAATTTTCCTTTTATAATTTAGTCCCATTATTGACAATCGTCATGGGTCGCTAATGAGGCATAAGTGAATCTAATTAGTCATATGAAATGATAGCAGTGGTGTTTATGACTTTAAACTTTCTTAAGAAAATTGTGAACTTTTTGACTCCTGCTTGTTTTTGTTGCTTTTCTTGTCGTGTCGCTTAGTCTTAGAAGTTACTGTTTGCGTTGACCTTTTATTGAGGCATAACTGTTGTCAATTAAACGGCTTCAAGTTTTAGTTATCGTTCATTGACTTATGTACCATTTTTTTGCTTGACCGAATTTTCTTCTGACTCTTTCGACATTACCAAAAATGGGATAAACAAGTAGCTCCCGGAGGCTTCAAGTGGCCGAGCAGCTCTCATAGATTTTTAGTTGTCTCTAAGAAATTAACCAGTAAGACTGTTTTAAAAGATAACATCGTGGTGTGAAGGGCGGTTCTTAATCTTAGTTAAACACCGCCCTCATTTATCCACGCTCCCCCAAACTCCTCCCGCCCATCCTCCTGCTGGTGATTTGAACACCCCTCATCCGGCCCACCAAACACTGCCCCCCCCCAGCCGCATCGCTTGAACCCCCACCCCCCCCCACTTCAGCGCCCCACTCCACTCACCCCTCTACTGGTAGCATCCCTAAGCACCAGATGCGTACTAACGAAGCCAACCGGTCGGTCATTTGATAGCAGTTCGGCGGACGTTAGTCGGTTGTTTCAGGACTTTTCCGGTTGTTGGTGCTATCGCCGATTGGTTAAGGACACGGTTCGAACTTCTCCAATATCGAAATTTTTTGCAAAAAGAAAATCTCTAGGATGTCTCCCTTTGGTCAAATGAGCCGCCTGGCGTGTCTAGTTTCGATTTTTGCACTTTTAAATGCTTACATTTAAAAAAATTTAATTAATTGGTCTCAAACGAAGTTAGTAGCAATTTATGCATTTTTTTTGCTTGAGCGTTTTTTGTCTGAACCATTTGACTTTTCATCCTCAAAGACCTGATAAACAGGCAGCGCCTAGCGGGCATTAAGTTCTCTCAGAGCCTTTCAGCTCACTAGTCTCCAAGTGATTTACAGAAACTGTTTTGAAGACTTATACTTATGGTGTGAAGGGCTGGTCTCAAAAGTTGACTCCCACCCCCCCCCCCCCCCCCACATCAGCCCCCAATCCTTCACCCCTGCACATTGTTCAGACGGTAAGGGACCGTGCAGCCAAAAAAACCAAACCCCCCACCCCCCACTGTCACCCCGCCCCCACTGTTGTCCCAACCCCATCATCCCCCTCTGCGCTCACCTCACGCCCCTTCAATTAAGCTTAAACTAGCCTCACTAATCCGTGGCTAGCTACAGACGAAACTAACACTCGCCATTCGTTTGAGAGCAATTCGCCGGGTTATCTTATAGTTTTTGAAGAAGCGCCGATAACTTTTTCGACTCAGTTTTTTATCTTTTTTGATCTCTCTTTTATGGCATGCAAGTCTTCTGCAGCTAATCAGGCAGTCTTTTGGCTATGCTTACAAGTTCTGCCTTGCCTTTAAACTTTTTCACGTCAAGCCGTTTATGGGCAAGTTTTTTCGTGTACAAATATCTCGAAATCCAAATTAGTTGGACCAATTTTTGGCTCATTGCATTCCAAAATGCTATTCGCGTAAAGAATTATCAGGGTCACCGAATTGGTATATATGTAAGCAAAGAAATAAATGTTTTGGAAATTTATTCCTTATGTTTCCGATGACCGATATGCCTGATGTTTCCAATGACCGATATGTCTCAAATCACTCGCCAAAGCTGTCACAATTTTAACGTGGAGAACTTTTCAGCTACTCGTTTTGTCTATATCCAGCTAGCTATGCTTAATAGCCTCGCAATGAGAGTGAGGCTATTATTTAGCCATCTAACTTCTTATTATTTCCGCTGGTCTGGCCGGCTAGTTCGCCTCAATTGTCCACTGGTCTGCCATTTAATCAGTTCTTCGCCTGAGTTTTTTTTTAATTAGCTGAGCCTAGCCATGTTGCGTTGCTGCTGGTTTTAATTGCTCTCAAACCAGGTTTTTATCTTAATATATTTATATCTAAATATATTGATCGTGATGGTCTTTTCTTACCCATTCTGTTGTACTACCGATTTTTCGTCTGTCCGTTTTTTCGCCAGACCTTTTTTAATCAAAAGAGTGTGATGTTTTGAGAAACGGGATTAGTTGATGAAGCCCGAGGCAATTAAGTTGTTCAGCTCGCTATTCAACAATTGATTATCGCTGTTTCCCAGGTAAATTTTTTTCCAGAAAATATAATTTTTGGAATTTTGATGAAAATTTTCAGAAAATTTTTCAACAGATCCGTGAATGTTTCCGTGATGATCATCCCTTGGCAGTGTTTTTTGGGGCTAAAGTGTCTAATAATGTTCAAAAAGAATTACTTCGGACAAAACTTTCAGCGACCTGTTTGGGCTGTTGTTTTTGTGCGGTGATCCGTTCCTCCTCAATTTTTGACCATCTATATTTCGACTATTCATATTTTCAATCATCTCATGTGTTAATCAGTAACTGTAGTTAGTAAGATCAATTGAAGTCATCATGGATTAATCAGGCTAAAATCAAACCTTATCCTCCCTGTCAATAGGTTATAATTGTGCAAAAGATTTGTTCATTTTTAATAGCCGCCCTCATCTTCTCAGCCGGCTATTATTGCGCTCGTATTTTTTTTAATAGCCGCACAGCGATAGCTGGGGCTATTATTGGCCTTCTCTTGGTTTTTACCATTCAAAGAATTTGAATTGTATTGGGGCGCTGTCTTTTTTTTAAGATCTGTTCACACATTTTCATGATTTTTGAAGTCAAATTGGAGTGGTGATTTTGGTCACGCCGAAACAGGAAATGGAGCGAAAAAGCGAGTGGTTTTGCGGCGTGAATTTTTTCGCTCTAATTTTAAAGTAGAGTGAGAAAACGGTGTTTGAACAAAAATTCGGTTTCTCGGTAGTGGTTTTTTGTTCACATGCGGCAATTTCACTCTGATTTTTACTGTTTTTTCGATTTTTTGGATCGGATTTTTTTCTAATTGGTTTTCCCAATCCATTCACAACTCATTCTAGGCCTAGTTTTTTGTTTGAATTGAATTTTCTTTTCTTGCTAGTGGTTTTTTTGTTCACATGCCGCATTTTGACATTGATTTTCTGTTTTTTCTTATTTTTTGATCTGATTTTTTTAAAATGGTTTTCTCAATTCACTCATAGTCCATTCTTGGTCTAGTTTGACTGTTTAGTCAATGAAAATTCTTTGAATTTTACGTCAGGACTTGTCCTGCTATGTTTTTTTTATTTCGTCGTCATGATTTTTGTTACGACCATATGACGTCACAGCCACTTTTTGTTCATTCGTTCATGCAATTTCAACTGAATTGCATGTGTGACGTCATTTTTCGCTCTTAGTGGAGCGAGTTTTTTTGTTCATGCGCGTGATTAAATTTTTGGTCACACTTGACTTACCTCACTCTCAAAAATGACTTCCTCACTTTGAAAATTGACTTTTATTTGCTTTAATTCAAAGAGATAAGGTCAAATGGGTGTGTGTCACTCTAAATGAAGGTTATTTGTGATCAGCTAATAGAGGCAGCAATAAGTTATACAGATTTTTAATCAAAATATAACAGATCAGCCTTCAATGAAAAAAACGAGTTTTTTGGTCTGTATTTTTTACTGTTTTTTTTAGACTGCCGTTCTACGAATCTATTGCGGCTATTTTCTGGCAATCTGCCAGCTATGTTTTTTACTTCTTCAAACTTTTTTCGCTTTACCATTTTGCCGCTTTTTCGACATTTTGCGTGAAATCTTTTTGACTTCTCTAGGCTAGTTTCTCTCTTCTCTCATTCTGCTAAAAGTGAATTTGAACATCAGTTGCTAAGCAAAGCAATTCAAAATGAACAGAGTCGGTATAAAAAATTGAAGTCAGAAATAGAAACGGGATAAACCCATACAGCCCAATTTTAGACGACCGCTATTTGACCGTCGTTCCTATAAGTCTAAGTTACCACCTCTAATGCTTATTGGTGTTGATAGTAGCCCCTGTAGCCTCTCTCTAAGAAACAGAAGTATGTTCAACTACGAAATGCCATCAAAATAAATCGGACTTAAAAACATTTTTGTACAAAAATCTTTTTTTTTCAATATATTCTATTCGTTCAATCCCAATCATGCTTATTGGAATCAACGGCGGCTATTTTCCGGCAATCTGCCGGGTATGTTCATATTTGATACTCGCAAATTTGGGTCCCGTTGACATTGTCAATTTTTCGTTGAACTGATTCTTCTTCTGGCCTTTGTTGCCATGGAAAATGGTATAAATGGTAAAGCCCGAGGGCATTAAGTTCTGTTCAGTTCTCTTAGAGCTCTACTGGTTGCTAAGTATACGTTTCACTTAAACGGCTGAGGAGGTATATTTCATAAGTTGTCAATTTCGAAAAATTTGGATCCTCCACCAACACCCACCCAGTGAGGCTAGCTGTGATTAAAAATGTATATTGTGGCAGTCTAAACTGAATTGGAGCTAGTATAATCAATTTCCATTTTTCAAGCATTTTTGACGAGACTGCGTGTTTGGGGTTACTAACTAAGTTCTGAAATTAATAAAATGATTTTTTTGCATGAGTGTCGAGTGTTTATAAAAGTGTTTTGCATGATGCAAGTGTTTATAAAAGGATGCTATTGCGAATGTAGAATATTAGTTAGTTCATTCTGCGGTCATTTATGAACAGCATGTAACACAGTCCAACTTGAGCTGGGTTCCTTGTAGCAGAAAGACATCGGGTGAACTTGGAGTAAGCTTCATAATAGGCCAAATTTTGTTCCACAAATCTGTAGGATCGATAAAAGCTTACCAGTTTTCCGCCTCGTCGATATTTAGGTGTTCCTTTCAAATCAGGGATATAGTTCGGTATCGAGAGTTTGTCGACGTCTCTGATTTTCTTGTCGTGCGGATCAAACGAGTACTTGTCTGTTTTGTACATTGGATTCCAAAATGATGGCTGTAATTTGCGATAAATTGTAGGGTCTGTTCGTTCTGTTTGTATCTGTTGTTGAAAAATTAAAAGAAGTAGCGTAATTAATAGTAAAGATTTCATCGCTCGATTGAATCCTTGAGAAACAGTTCAGAATTCTGTTCAAAGTTTTTTGTCAAGGTTTCGAAATTGATCATCGGAGTTCAAATTGATTTACTTTTGATTGTTTATTCGCTCTACTTAGAAGACTTCACATTTGTTTGTTTGTTGTCATAATGTGACTTGTCTGTTGTTTAGTACTTCAGGATATATGTTTGTGAGTAAACTTATAACCTTAATTGTAAGGTTGGCCAGGTTCTTTACTTGGTAACAATTTATAAAAAAACTGCCATTGTTTCATATGTCAGTTTTTTGAATTACTTTGTAAGATATTTAAGCAGCTTAACAGTCTTATCCGTCAATGTCTCTTATTCATCTTGAAGTAAATTGTCTGATACGGGTATATAACGATTAGTGGCGGAGGTTGGGTTCATAAGTACGAAAATCTTTTCAATAAGTCAAACAGTCGCCGGAACTTTCCGTACAGTGTTTCTTTCTTGAAGCACAACTTTTATATGTTATTCAAGCATCCACATTAGATAGTCCCATAATGATATTGTGACGTTCGATTACATTTAGTGCGTGACTATCGAACTATTCGGGTGGAAGACCAAATAGTTAGGATCATCACGTGATCATGCGTGATTTGTAGTGAATAAAGAGATTGGTGATTGGTGATTACCTTTATTATGCTTCATGATGAGTATGGATTGTTATTATAGACTGCAGCACATCCAAAAGAGCTTGACTGAGGTGGAGGACACGAAGAGAGGAACTGACAACAGACTAAACAGTGCCCAGACTGCCCTCATGTTACAGGAGGAGACCATCAGACGCAATGAGAGGGACATCAAGTACCTCAACGACAAGATCGGAGAGCTCGAAAGACAACTCACTGCCGTAAGTTCACACAAGATCATAGATGATACAACTGGTTGTCATAGTTGCTTTGACAAATATAAATTATAGAGAGAATATTAATGGTGTTGGAACTATCTAGAGTAATCAACAGATACGAAAACAATGCAGACTATCAATCGATTTAGCTATCAAGATCCTGAACATTTCAATTGAGGAATGATAATACTGTTGAAATATAAAATCAACTAATGAATTTTAATCAAACCACGCCAATGAATCTTAGTTAGCTAAATATAAAAAAACCCTCAAACATTTTATATAGTTTTATCTCATCTGCTGCACTACTAATATCGTAGAGTTCCTCTTATGTAGGTTGATGGGGAGAGGAAAGTGTTGGAAGACAAGATTGGTCAGATGAAGAGGTCAGGAGAACAGCTGGAGGCTGAGAAGAAGAATGTGGCAGAGAGTCTGGACTCAGTCGAGAACAAAGCCACCAAGCTCGAATTGGCCAAGAGGTCTCTCGAGGGAGATCTGCAGAGACTTACTCACCAACTCAATGAGAGAGACGCAGAATTTGAAGTGAGTAATCGCAGTTATTGCTAAATTTGTTTCGTTCTGTTGCATGAACCTGAAAAATAGCTGACATGAACACAATTTTGAGGTAATTGGGGCTTTATATGTTCTAGTCTGATTTAGGTAAGGTAGGGACTACAAGTTGGAAGTCCTTCCTTTTTGTAAATTGAAAATATTTAGAGCGAATTAATATTGATTATCATGGGGTATTGTATTTAATGGTGATGTGTTATAGAATGCAGTGAATAAGAATGAGCAGCTGCAGAGACACATTGCTGACTTGGAGAGTAAGAATTCATCTCTCCAACTGAGCATCGACAGACTAACAGTGAACCTGCAGAGGGTCGAAGGAGAAGAGAGCGACCTCAAAGAGAAAGTCAGTTGCCCTCCCTTCTATATATCTTCTAGAATCAAATGTTAAAAAAGTAGAGATGGCTGATTTTGAAAGAAATGACAAATCAAAATTATTATTTGAACCTTTCAAAGTTCATTACTTACGGATAATTTTTGCATTGATTGACTCAATGTAATGTAAAGAGCAATTTTCTGGGCTATGTGAATCATTTAAATTGAAATGGGTGTCTTGAACAAGAAGTAGGTACCTTGATGTTTATTGCTGTTCTTCTATTAATCGCTTTTGATCTCTAACAAACATGCTAAGAAAAAGGTGAATGTTTACAAATGGATGTCACTAATGAGGATCCTTCAGGAGTTCAGTTTCCTTTTATTCACGTCATCTTGCCATCGGAGTTATAGTTGCCGATGACGTATCTGTGCCAATGACGTATCTGAACTTTACCTTTTAGTGCTTAAAGCTGACAAAATGCAGACTTTCGACGAGTAAATTCAAGTTTTTTCTCCAATCCAACTGTATTCAATCAACGCAAAAGGCCAAAGGCCCCTCTCAATGGCCCGGCAAATCTAGCTCGATCTTTTTTAGCAGGTATTTTGTCTGAGTCGATTTTCGACTCAGATTGGTCACCGATACGTTTTCGAAACATAAAAATATTAAGCCTAAAAAGAGCGCAATCGATTCAGTATATTAGTAGGCTCAACGAAAATTATGTTTAACGAACTTTTTCCGACCTTTCTACGTATATTAGAAGAGATTTTGTGTGCATTTAAACGGTTAAGAAATTACGTAATCCTTTCTCGCTTTGTTTACATAGCGCTTTAAATTCGTCGCTGCTCTTTTATTTAAATAGCGCATTGTTCATTTACGCGGTAACATCCTCCGGCCCGGAAGAAAATGTTGAGAGGATCGGTACAAGTTTAACGAGTGGGCGGACGAGCGATCCGGATGACGTGCGTAAGACGGCGGAGCGGGCGACGCTGTCGGAGCCGTACCGAAGTTCCTCAATCCGAGCGGTTGGATAGTAACCCCTAGTGTTGCTTTCTTCAACGATCCAAACTAATTCACCGACCTTGAGGTGCTGCTCGGCAGGCGTCTGCCACTTAGATCTACGGTTCAACGCAGGTACATACTCCTTGAGCCAACGTGCCCAAATTGCATTGGCGTATGACTGTGCACGGGCGTATCGCTTACGATGATCGAACTCGTCGACGCCAACGATAGACGGAATTCTGGTTGCTTGGTTACCGAGTAGAAAATGATTAGGTGTTATAGCGCCTAGGTCGGACGGGTCGGCGCTTACGGGCGTTAAGGGACGTGAGTTTAGTGCGTATTCAACCAGACAAAAAGTAGTGTTCAACACCTCATCTGTGAGGCGACGCGTACCGAGGATAGTGTACAGTGCTCTTTTAAAACTTCGAACTAGCCTCTCCCAGATGCCACCTTGGTGTGGCGCACTGGGTGGATTGAACCTCCACTTAATGCCCTTATGTGCAAGTTCGGTGGCAATGTTGAGCGTATTCCATTTTTCCACACATTCACGGAGCTCTTTCTCCGCTCCAATGAAGTTCGTACCATTATCCGACCAAATCATAGCAGGAGTACCCCGACGGGAGACGAACCGCTCCACTCCCATTACACAAGAACTAGTGTCCATGGACGGGACAACTTCAACATGGACAGCACGAGTAGTGAGACAAGTGAAGAGAAATCCCCACCTCTTCTCGGTAGTCCGACGAACTGTGACGTAGAATGGGCCGAAGTAATCAACCCCGGTGTTGGTAAAGGGGGGAGACTGGTATGCCAGTCTCTCCTTTGGGAGGTCTGCCATGATAGGTTGAATGGTTGCTGCACGGAACTTTCTACACAACACGCAGTTTGATTTGATGGAACGCAGTGTGGAACGTAGTTTTAGGATGGCATAACGTTCCTGTACCTTTGACCTTAAGTAATCAATGCCCTGATGATGGTTCTTCAAATGAGTATGCCGCAGAAACAGTTTAACAAAAGTATGACGTGCATCCAGCACGATAGGATGCTTAGTGTCAAAGTCAATTTCCACTAGCCGTCGGAGTCGACCAGAAGAACGGATGAGACCATGAGGCCCAATAAACGGAGTAAACTGAGCAATGCGGCTGCTCTTCTTAACAGATTTGTTGTCAAGAAGATCCTTTCTTTCAGTACTAAAGGACTCTTCCTGAACCAAGTACTGGAGATGACGCTCGGCTTCGTCAAGCTCAACAGGATCGGCTATGCTGCCGTCTACGGTACGGTAACTTTCATGAGATGGTAAAAGACGGAGCACATAGGCGGTGACACGCAGTAATTTTTGATAAGAACTGAACTTATCAAACGGGATTAGATTGATACTTTGTTCCTTAGGGGGCTTGGTTACGGATGCGGCTAAAGATGAGATGGAGTCATCATCTTGTTCCTTGGTTACAACGCCGAGTTTGATGTTATCAACGACGTCAGTATTTGGCACAAAAGGGAATTGCTTAGTTCTCAAGAAGTCAGGACCCCTCACCCAGCTACTTGATTGCAAAACTTCAGCGGACATGCCACGCGTGCCAGCATCTGCCGGATTATCACAAGTGGCGACGTGGTTCCATTGGTCAACGCTGGTGTTCTCCAGGATTTCACTAACACGATTTGCAATGAAGATGGGGTGTTTGTTTGTTGAGTTTATCCACTGCAAGACGATGGTACTATCTGTCCACATAAAGACTTTATCCACAGTAACCGTTAATGCTCGACAGATTTCCCTTTTTAAACGGGCAGCGAGGAGAGCGGCTTGTAATTCCAACTTAGGAACTGTCATTACCTTCATAGGTGCAACACGGGCCTTGCCCAAGACAAACGCCAGCTCTGTTTTAATCTCCCCGGAGGTGCAAGTTACTTGAGCCCTGAGAAAACCTACTGCACTGAATACGTCTTGCGAGCTATCACCAAACATGTGGAGTTCAAGATGTTGGAATGGTCCTGAAAAGTAACTTCTCGGTATAGTGATCTCAGCTAACCGCGGCAGTTCAACACGCCAGGCAAGGAATCTGTCAACTGTGTCTTTAGGTAACTCGTCATCCCAACTTTGTCCATTGACACGCCAAATGTCTTTCAAGATTAACCGAGCACCAACAGTGAACGGTGCAACAAGACCAATTGGGTCGTAGACCTTTGACACAAGACTTAGGACCAAGCGCTGTGTTAAACTTTTCGTGATGGTGCTGTTAGTACCCCTGCTCACAACCAGAGTATCGTTGTTGTGATCCCACTTAAGCCCAAGCACGTGCATTGATTCCTCCTTGGATGAAACGATGACCTTCGGTTCAGTGGATTGAGCAGACCCATCAATTCGGTCAGCCAGATCTGGTACATTGCTTACAAACTTAGTAAGCTTGAACCCACCTAGATGGAGAAGATGTACCAATTCCTTCGACCTAATGAGGGCCCTCTCGGGGGATTCCACTGAGTCCAAGTAATCGTCCATGTAGAAGTTCTCAAGGACGGCTTTCGCAGCTTCTGGGTACTCCTTAGCATTATCGCGTGCCGTGCGCTGAAGTGCGTAGTTGGCGCAGGTGGGTGAATCTTTTGCCCCAAAGATGTGGCGCGTATACTGGTGTACCACAACATTTGATGTGGGGTCCTCCCGCCACGAAAAGCGCAATGATGGTTGATCACATGGCAACACTCCAACTTGGAGGAACATTCCCTCGATGTCGGCGGATACGGCAAATGGATGTTGTCTGAACCGTAGGAGTACATAGATTAGGTTTTGTAGTAGGTCGGGTCCGGTAAGTAATGACTTATTAAGAGATGCGCCATGGAATTTTGCTGCTCCGTTTAGTACCCTACGAACCTTACCCGGCTTGTTCGGGTTAACAACCGGATGGTGTGGTAGGTACCACTCTCGTTCCGAGCGACTTTCCACCTTATGAGCATCTTTGACCCTTACTACGTAGCCTTTGTCTAAGTCCTCTTTGATGGTATTCGAGTATTTTTCCCTTAATGTCTGATCTTTCGTTAGCCGCTTTTCCAAAGACTTTAATTGAACAAGTGCTCAGAAATAATTGTTGGGCAGTTCGATGTTATCTTCAGCCCATAGCATTCCGACATCGTACCTTTTTCCATTATGCACGGTGGTGTTTTCAAGAATTTCATGCGCACGTGCATCCGATGCGGATCGTGGGTCTACTTGCTTAAGTGCGCCGTACGACTCCATGTCGTACCAAGATTTTACCTGACTAGCGAGTTCAAAATCCTGCTCCAAATTAGCTTTGAAACAAGTCGAGACTAAACCTGAAGACGACGGTAGAGGGCCGCTTAGAACCCAACCTATGGGCAAGCGAACAGCGAAGGGCGAGGACTTCTCGTCGGCAGCGAAGTACTCTAACGGGCGGATGGCATGATACACATCCTGTCCAAGTATCATCTCGATGTTTCCGTAGCAATATGTAACTGGGTCTAGAACTGCTAGGTGCGGGTATGTTTCCTGAAGTGCTTTAATGTTAATGACATCGGCGCCTACATTCAAATTTTCCTTTACGTAAGGGCTGACTTTAAATGGTTCAAATGCTTGGTTGTCGCGTGGTGTTACAATTAGTTCAACTAACTCAGTGTCTACGACCTCTTCGGTATTTATACCCTTGACTGTTAGTTTCAATGCTGTACCGTGCAAACCAAGTCTATTTGCAAGATCATTGGACACCCAAGAGTTACTGCAAGCGGTATCGCACAAAACTAAAGCCGTGGTATCTTTACCGGTAGAGCTCTTTAACTGTAATTCAGTCACCTGAAGGAGGCCTTTCACATTACTCACAGATGACAAAGTGGTGGTCTTGCTCGATGATTGGACACTAGGGAGTTTACTTTGATTTGTGCCAGCATTAGAATTACTGTTGTTGTTGTTTGGAGGTAATTTTGGTGGATAAACCCTCTCAGCTCCATGGAGAAGAGTATTATGGGAGCTGTTGCAACCGTCCTTTCTACATTTCCTGGGGTTTGGGCATTGCCTGAACATATGCTTTTCTCTCAAACATGAGAAACACAGTTTTGCTTCAGCCACTACCTTTGCTCGCTGAGTGGGAGACTTTTCTTTAAATACCCTACACTCCCAGATGCGGTGGATACCTTTACAAACAATGCAGCGAGGGGTTGCAGGCGTTGCCGATGTTGAGGCTGGTCTCTGAGTGCCCTTAGTTTGTGTGTTAGCAGCAAAAGTTTTTGAGGCTACTTTGGTCTTTACTACTGAGTTGGTGTTATCCTCAGTTCTTGCCTTCGATGAAGTTTGTTTCATTAAATCATGTGCCTCGGCCTTCTCCTTCAACCAATCGTTGAAGTCAAGGAGTGTTGGCTTAACCCAATGTTTCTTCACTGTGAAGAGTGACCAAGACTCTTTCAGATTGGGCGGCAATTTTTGCACAGCCGTGTTGAGAAGTGAGGCGCTCTTTAGGTCCGCGTCATATGAAAGTGATTTAAAGACCCCAACAAGACTGGAAATTGTTGCAGAATAGTTTATGATGTTGTCACTATTGTGCATCTTTAGTGGTGGAAAAGAGCTGAGTTTTTCTAAGTGTGCACTGACTACTGCCTGTGGTTGGCCAAATTTACGTTCGAGTGTCTTAAGTGCGTCCTTATATATTACACCGCAGTATGCGAACTCAGCGATGGCGGTTTTAGTTTTTCCAGTTACAAGAGTTTTTAAGTATGTTAACTTGACGTCATCAGTCAAGGACTGTGTGTCTATGGCGCTTTTAAATTGTCCGAACCATTCGTGCCACTGCAGGGGATCACCATTGTACTGTGACAACTTCCACTCGGGCAGTGGATCGTTCTTCTTACAAGTAATTGCGTCCGCCAATTGCTTTATCAAATCCGCAGAGTCCAAAGGAGCCGAAGGTGTGGGATGCGGCGGGCCACCCCAACACAACGGGTTCGGAACGGTAGCTCCATTCGTTGGCGGAATGATCGGAGTGACAAAGGTGGGGGCGGTACCTGCGGAAGAACTAAATGGATTCGCTTGCATGAAGTCTGACGTTACGTAATTTTGAGCGCCTGCTGCTGCTTGTACATGAGGGGAGCGGTGCGATGTAGATATATGAGGGTTGATTAACGGGACCGGTTGTACGGTGTATGAATTTGCTGATGTACGTACAAGTGGTACTTCATTAGCTGGGACTGCTGCCGGAAAACGCCAGACATTTGGATCTGGAGGAGCAGGAGGTGCGTGGGTTATGGGTACAAAATTTTGGGGCTGAAAACTCTTTTGTGGAGGTGGTGGATGAATTAATTGAGGTACGAAATTAATTGCGGAGGAAATGAATGGTGCAGGCGGAGAATGGGGTAACATATTGATATTATTCGCCACGGGGTTAGTGGCTTGTAGTGGGAGTGCTTGTGGCGGGGAAGGAGGAAATCGGAATGCTGGTGGGATTAACGGAAAATGCGGTGGTGCGGGGTTTGGAACGGGGGGTGGAGGGGCTGGTACATTTATGTGTGCCTGTTGCGGATTAAGTGCTAGCGGAGCATTAGCGAGTGCATTTAAAGGAGGTGAATGCCGAGGGCTGGTTAAATTCAACTGTCCCGGCATGCTCGCCCTGCGAGGGAATTGATGATCTAACTGTAAACCATCGAAGTGCATTGTTGCTTGAGACAGTTGTCGGGCTGTGTTTGGGGCGTTTAGTTGAGTAGGTATACCAAAGTTTATTGGTGGTGATGGAGGCGTATATTGAGGCTGTCGTTGCTCTTGCATGATGTTATTTGCAACATGTGCATCGTTGGTTACATTGGTTCTAGTACTTGGTTCTTGCGGCTCATGGACAGGGAGGTTGATGTTAGCCTCAACTTGACCATGAGTATTGAGATTAGAGTGTGACTTTGGAAGTTGAGCTGAAGAAGGTCGTTGGACAATTGCTTGGTTGGATTGGGCGATGGAACCAGAAAAGTGCAAACTCGGTTCGTTTGCAACATCTGCCATGTTCCCGGCCGGTGACGAATTAACCCAATCTTGAACAAGTTTCTTGCTCTTAACTGAACTTTTTTCGGTAAAGAGCCCACTCATTTCGTTTGTATCAGACCCGTCTGTTGCTGATTTTGTCATCAACTCAATTTCCTCAAGGGCTGCAGCAGCTACTTCCTTGCGATGATCCTCCTCAAGCTGCTCAATTTCTAATTCCCGCAATTTCGTTTGTTTTTCAATTTCAAGACGTTGTCTAGCAATGCGAAGCTTTGCCTCATGTTGTTTCTCAAGTTCCTCCCTTTTTAGTCTTGATAATTCTAATTCTCGTTGACGCTGACTTGATCTTTTTGAGGAAGTCATATGCGAACCTGATCTTGAGTGGTGAGAGGTATACATCTCTGCCTTCTCTTTGTCTTGGACCGAATTGATATACCCTCGAGCAGCAGCAATGAACTCGTCAGTTTTCTTTGTTACAGTCTCTAACCATTTCTCAAGATTCTTACAGGCAGCGTCTGGATCTTCAGTCTTCTGTGCCAGATCAAAGAGCTCTTCATTCTTATCAACCACTCTAGTAAAAGCATCTTTGCACTTCACAATCAGACGTTCGATCTTAACATTCCTGTCTTGCTTATCAACAGCATTGTTAATTTCCCCATAGATGTTATTAAGTTCAGCCTCTAATTTTGCTCTTGCACTATAAAGTTTGTTGAATTTGTCCTGCAAAGTTGTCATGATCTTAAGAAAAACAGGAACCACAAGTTTAATTCAGTACTATTATAAAGTACACAACAGCACAACACAAATGGGTTATACCGAACCCGTGTGACGGTTTGGCTAGCAAACCGCCAAAGAGCAAAAATGTTCGTCGAGTACAATAGTACCCGGCGAAAGAAAGAAAGAACGGTGCGCAGGAAGCGCGAAAAGGGGCAGAACGGGAGACGGGACGGAGGGGAAGAGACGCCGAACGAGTAACGCACGACGGACAAACGGGAGCGTCGGGCGAGTGGCGCGCGACGAAACGGGAAAACGGCACGGGCGGGGCGGAAACGTCGGGCGGATGGCGCGCGACGAAACGGGAAAACGGCACGGGCGGGGCGGAAACGTCGGGCCGATGGCGCGCGACGAAACGGGAAAACGGCACGGGCGGGGCGGAAACGTCGGGCGGATGGCGCGCGACGAAACGGGAAAACGGCACGGAAGGGGCGAAACGTCGGGCGGATGGCGCGCGACGAAACGGGAAAACGACACGGGCGGGGCGGAAAGCACAAGCGAGGAGGCGGGAAGACCGATGCTAGCAGACCACAGCAATAAACTCAACCAAACAAGCTAGCCGTAACTCCAGAATAAACTTAAGTCACACCCTAGAAAGAAGGAGAGGAGCTACTGCCAGGTAAACTAGCACAAACATTATGGGGTTTTATCAACGGCATCAAAACATGAAACAATTTACGGCAACGATGTAGTATAACCAAAAGTCGAAAGGGTCAGGAAATTTACTAGCCGTAACTCCAGAACAAACTTAAGTCACACCCTAGCAAACCACCATACCCAGACAACAAAAGTGCATACTACAAAAATTAATAAAGCTACAACAAATTGCTAGCAAACAGGTGTGGTGAAAGTCACGAAACAAACCAGCCGTAACTCTAGAATGAACTTAAGTCACACCCTAGCAAGGAACGAGACTAAACAACAAACCGGCATACTAGCAGAAAGAAATTTTACTACAGCAAAACTCAACATACTACATCATACAACAAATAAACGGGGAATAGGAAGAAACAAGAAGACACGGAAACAAAGAGGACGGAAACGGAAAATGAAACCAGATAACCTGCGGAAAACAGACGGTAGTGAATAACTCAAAATGGGGAGAGCGAAACGTTTAGTAAAGCGCTATTGGAAGGAATCAACCACAAACTAACCCGCGCAACAACGCAAGACTACGAGACATTTAGGTTATTAAAGGCTTGAGTAAGTTCCGCCTCCTCGTACGCATGGCGGTTGCGGAGCGTTTTTCGACGGCGCTTTGAAAGTTTTTTTGGTCGAGACCGTGTTATCAAGGACCGGAGGTTGTTCTTATGAGTTAAGACTATGGTCAGTGTTTTCAGCTCAAGCGCAGGCCTTTGGTGTAATGCTCTGTACTCTTTGAGTAAACTAAGATCTTTCTGTTTACGTCTAGACACAATGTCTTTCACTAAGTGTATGGTAACTAGAGTACTACACTTGAGCTGGTCAGAAATATCAGGAGTTCCCTCTCTGGGGCAATACACAATAGCTTCTATGCGCTCCTGATAGTTTTCAAGCACTGCAATAAGCTGTGAAGGTGTTAAAGGCTTATTGTTGTTGCTTCGATGACGTGAAAGCGAATTGTTCACTACATCATGCCATATAACTAGGCGCTTCTTATCATGAAAGAAATGACTCAACTGGAACTGCGCTGTTTTTCTGACTTTCAAAGCGTTAGGGTTGAAACTTAAACCCGGTAATGCGTAAACGTTACGTTTGTAACGATTTTGTGTTACTTGAGGCGCAGTTTTTATGGCGTGATGAAGTGAACTAGCAGCTAATATGAAAACCATATAATGTTTTTACAGCATAAATGATTTGAGCTTTGCTCAAACTCCGAGCCTTGATGTTAAATACACGATTTTCACGAGTTACCAAGAATAAGCGCTTATTTGAGAAAAAAAAACTTGAAAAACTTGACCAAATTGTCTTTTGATTTTCTTTTAAATCGACAACTTTATGCAATTGTTACATCCGCGTTTAATAATTTTCCTTTAGAATGATAGGGACAAAGGAATTTTTTTCAAATTTGGTCAAATTTTTCCAAGATTTTTAAGTTTTTGCTACGCTTTTATGTCAAGAACTGTAAAAAACACCGCAATTTGATTATTTCTGGATTTTGACAAAAATTTGTCAAAATTATTGTTTTTCAAAAAAAAAAATGTGTATGGGATGGGTTATCGGTGACCAGGGGTAATGTCAAAATACCAGATTATAGGAAATGAAACCAACTATAAGGGGGGGTTGCTAGATTTGCCGGATAAATAATCAATTTAATGCATCAAAACCAAGTTTTTTTTTGTCGAGTCTTACAGTTTTTTTTCGTGTCTTAGACTGTGAATCTCTTTTCCAACGCCATCATCACGTACAGCTTTGAGAGGTTGATGCACAAAGGACAAAGGGTCCGCACATAGATCAGGCACAGAGTCCACCACTTTGCTCAAAATTTTTTCCACTAATTGAGGTTGTATTCTTCGTATTAGATCCAAAGCACAGTCTAATTTGTCGTCCAATAACCGTTACAATTATACCCAATTTACGTGCTGTTATAATTCAGTCTACTGCGACGAATATAAATTGCGAGAAATAAATAAGAACAATGTGAGATAAATCGGAGTAAATAGGTTTCGAACGCTTTTTTAACTATAACAAACTCAGAGTAAATAAATATCTAAGTTGAAAAAATACTAGCTTTTATAAGACCAAGGAAGACACTGCACTTTAAATAATCTAGAGCAATTGTATGATTGTGAAAATTTAAACCCTGAAACTTCAATTTGGCACACGTATTCTGTTGCATTCTGGTTGAAAAAGTACTTTCATGTATAGCCAAACTCGAGCTCAAATAGTTTATGATCAAAGCAGCTCCTTATAATTAACGTAACTTCCACAGCGTCAAATGCAACTATTTAATAATTTTATTGCAATAATAAGCCCGGACTCCGGGAGGCTAAATATTCGGTCGAACGAGCGTTTTTATTTTAAACGAAAGGCGGCTCTGTAAGGAGCGGCACCAAAATAAAGCTGACAAAATGCAGACTTTCGACGAGTAAATTCAAGTTTTTTCTCCAATCCAACTGTATTCAATCAACGCAAAAGGCCAAAGGCCCCTCTCAATGGCCCGGCAAATCTAGCTCGATCTTTTTTAGCAGGTATTTTGTCTGAGTCGATTTTCGACTCAGATTGGTCACCGATACGTTTTCGAAACATAAAAATATTAAGCCTAAAAAGAGCGCAATCGATTCAGTATATTAGTAGGCTCAACGAAAATTATGTTTAACGAACTTTTTCCGACCTTTCTACGTATATTAGAAGAGATTTTGTGTGCATTTAAACGGTTAAGAAATTACGTAATCCTTTCTCGCTTTGTTTACATAGCGCTTTAAATTCGTCGCTGCTCTTTTATTTAAATAGCGCATTGTTCATTTACGCGGTAACAGTGCTTGCCTTGTATATCACTTGTTTTTGTTTCAGCTGGCTAGTGCAAACCACACGCACAATGAGACGAGTGCAGTGAGTGCAGAGAAGAGCCACAAGATCAAAGATTTGGAGAAGAACTTGGCAGAGTCAGAGCACGAGAGGAGATTGCTACAGGAGAGATTGGACGCAGCTAGAGGAGCTGCAGCTGACGCCAAACGACAGGTAATTAGAGCGAGCTATATTGACAGTTACATCACTATGGACAGACAAGAAATTTATAGAAGTATGGCTGGGCTCTATGCGCTTTCGTTGAAGATGCTATTGGAGTTGATCGGATCCGCGAGTTTACGTATTAATGCCGCCAATAGGTGCGACTCTTTATTTGTTGTCACTTATGTCATTATATGTTGTTGTCACTATATGTCAATTTTCTGTTGTTGTCACTATATGCCCCTGAAATTTTCTCTTGTCTTGACTAGATGACCTTGAAATGATGAAGTTTGGATATGTGTTGTTGATGTTGTAGGCACATGGATTGTCTGAGCAGTTGCAAGTGAGTCAGCACGGGACTGCAGAACAGGAGGTGAGGAAGATGGAGTTGGAGGGACAGCTGAGGAGTGCCAATGTCATCCTAAAACAGAAGCAGGAGAACGAGGAGGAGATCGTGCACAGACTGCAAGATGTGCAAGAGGTGAACGAACTCCAGTTTAATACTTAAAGAAATTTAAATTACCGTAATCTTGGTTTTTCAAATAAAGATTGCGGCGAGTTTCTTTGTATTTGATAGCCGCGAAGCGATAGCGGCTATTATTGGGGACATCGTGGTTTTTACGACTCGAAGAGGAGAATTGGTTTTCTTGAAGTTTTTATCGCTGCGAAGCTGTAAGCTGAGCGGAGATATATTGTGGTGCTCTTGGTTTTTTACAATTCAAAGAATTTGAATTGTATTGGGGCGTTGTCTTTTTTATAGCTGCGAAGCTGTAAGCTGAGCGAAGCTATATTGCGGTGCTCTTGGTTTTTTTGTTTCGTCGTCTGACGCTCTTTTTTCGTTTTACATTTGTTCACACAGCAAAGCTGAAAAAGTAAACTTTTCTGAATGACTTCTTCCTCTCACTAACGGCATTTGCGCGCGTGACGTCATTTCTCACTCGCTTTAGCAAAAGTTTTTAGGTTATTTGCGTGATTAGATTTTGATCATACGTGACTTAACTCACTCAATAAAATGACTTCTGCACTTTAAATCTTAAGTTTAATTTGAATTTGTTTAAGGTCAAAGGAACTCATTTGTGCAGTAAAGGTCCCTAATAAGAGGCTTCTGCGGAATGAATTTTAACTAGCTTTGTTAATTTATCGCTGAAAATTTTTTACCTCGTTTTTTTGAGAGGCGTCGGTTTTTTTTCAATTTAGATCGGAATCTGTTTCTATCTCTATTATATGGCACGCAGGTCTATTCCTTCGCAGCTATTCCGGTAACCTGCCGGCTATGTTTTTAAGATCTGTTCACACTTTTTCATGATTTTTGAAGTCAAATTGGAGGAGTGATTTTGGTCACGCCGAAACAGGAAGTGGAGCGAAAAAGCTAGTGGTTTTGCGGCGTGAAATTTTTTCGCTCCAAATTCAAAGTAGAGTGAGAAAACGGTGTTTGAACAAAAATTCGCTTTCTCGCTAGTGGTTTTTTGTTCACATGCGGCAATTTCACTTTGATTTTTACTGTTTTTATAGCTGCGAAGCTGTAAGCTGAGCGAAGCTATATTGTGGTGCTCTTTTTTTATTTTTTTGTTTCGTCGTCTGACGCTCTTTTTTCGTTTTACATTTGTTCACACAGCAAAGCTGAAAAAGTAAAATTTTCTGAATGACTTCCTCTCACTAACGGCATTTGCGCGCGTGACGTCATTTCTCACTCGCTTTAGCAAAAGTTTTTAGGTTATTTGCGTGATTAGATTTTGATCATACGTGACTTAACTCACTCAATAAAATGACTTCTGCACTTTAAATCTTAAGTTTAATTTGAATTTGTTTAAGGTCAAAGGAACTCATTTGTGCAGTAAAGGTCCCTAATAAGAGGCTTCTGCGGAATGAATTTTAACTAGCTTTGTTAATTTATCGCTGAAAATTTTTTACCTCGTTT
Organism: Convolutriloba macropyga; assembly: GCF_964194025.1. Classification (NCBI taxonomy): domain Eukaryota; kingdom Metazoa; phylum Xenacoelomorpha; order Acoela; family Convolutidae; genus Convolutriloba; species Convolutriloba macropyga. Next base: position 32,866,498 of record NC_134481.1, on the reverse strand, counting down.
TTTTGAGAGGCGTCGGTTTTTTTTCAATTTAGATCGGAATCTGTTTCTATCTCTATTATATGGCACGCAGGTCTATTCCTTCGCAGCTATTCCGGTAACCTGCCGGCTATGTTTTTAAGATCTGTTCACACTTTTTCATGATTTTTGAAGTCAAATTGGAGGAGTGATTTTGGTCACGCCGAAACAGGAAGTGGAGCGAAAAAGCTAGTGGTTTTGCGGCGTGAAATTTTTTCGCTCCAAATTCAAAGTAGAGTGAGAAAACGGTGTTTGAACAAAAATTCGCCTTCTCGCTAGTGGTTTTTTGTTCACATGCGGCAATTTCACTTTGATTTTTACTGTTTTTATAGCTGCGAAGCTGTAAGCTGAGCGAAGCTATATTGTGGTGCTCTTTTTTTATTTTTTTGTTTCGTCGTCTGACGCCCTTTTTTCGTTTTACATTTGTTCACACAGCAAAGCTGAAAAAGTAAAATTTTCTGAATGACTTCCTCTCACTAACGGCATTTGCGCGCGTGACGTCATTTCTCACTCGCTTTAGCAAAAGTTTTTAGGTTATTTGCGTGATTAGATTTTGATCATACGTGACTTAACTCACTCAATAAAATGACTTCTGCACTTTAAAACTTAAGTTTAATTTGAATTTGTTTAAGGTCAAAGGAACTAATTTGTGCAGTAAAGGTCCCTAATAATAGGCTTCTGTGGAATGAATTTTAACAAGTGTTATTAACTTATCGCTGAATGTTTTTTACCTAGTTTTTTGAGCGGCGTCGATTTTTCAATTTAGATCTGTATCTGTTTCTATCTCTATTATATGGCACTCAGGTCTATTCTTTCGCAGCTTTTCCGGCAATCGGCCGGCTATGTTTTTTTCCGGAAGTACTATTCGTTCAGACGCTGTTTTAACCTAAAAGCGAAAGAGTAAAATTGCCGCGTGAACTAATTTTTTCTGAGCGAGAGCAGTTTTTTGATCATGCGCTGCGTTTACTGAATGACTTTTTGACTTTGAAGAGTTTTTTTCTGCATGCAGTTCCAGATAGATTCTTAAAAGATACCTAATTCACTTTATGAACTGAAAGCTGTTAAGCTTAATACTGGTGTCAGCTACCACTCGCTCTGATAAACTTTGATAACCTAATGCACTATGCCTTAATGACCGGGCTCCATCATTTTGTCCCGTTTGTTTTGATTTTACTCTGACCGTATTCACTGCATTGCTTTGACCGTATTCACTGCATTGCTCCATGCAATTTCATGAAAGTATATTAAACAATTCAGTTGAAACAGTGCGTCAGTTAAGTGATAAATCAAGCGTGAAAATCGTGACTCAAGTAAAAAGAAATGCGTGCTGAAAATGTAAAGCGAATTTAAAAAAGGAGATCGCCTAAATTATAGCCGTTGAGAGGCTCGCGGCTGCTATATGGCTCACTGAATGGCGCATATAGATAACCGTTTTTAGCCGTCTTTCGTCTAAGTGGCCCAGTTTTTTTGCTTGTAATTTTTTTGTATAAATAATTTTTATTCGATGCTATAGTGAAGTGTAAACCTCAGATATTGGTATATTGATACCACAGTGTTTTACAGATTCTGAAAATGCGTTTCAAATTCAAAACTGGGACATATTTTTTTATTTTTTAGTTATTTTTTGGCTTTTTCTATTAATTTCTTCATTTTTGGATCTTTCAGTTTTCTTTTTTGTCAAAAATCAGTTAGTTGATTATTCATATTCTCACCGCCTCTCTTTTTTTACCTCGATGTAATTTTGTTTTAGAAAATTGTACATATGCATATCCGATTTTGGTGGTTTTTTCCAATTTTTTCTTGTTTTTTTGTTTGTATTTTGGTATTATTTACTAGAAATAGTCTTTTTGTGCAACATGAGGGACTTAAATTTTGTTTCAATAAAAATTCAATCATTTCTGGCGTTAATTTTTTGAAAAAAAATTTAATGTTTTTTGCATAACTGCAGTCTCAAAATTTATTAAAAATTCTGTCGCAAAATCTTTCCATATTTCGTATAACTGAATTCTGCTTTTTCTTTTTTCGTTCTGTTAAGGAGGATTGATCTTTGCTAGGATGATTCGTTTTTTTCCTATGTCTCGAATGCTGAACAATGAAATGTATTCGTTTTTCTTGAGTTTTTAAATTTCATTTGTAACTTAAAATCAAAAATTATTCTGTTAAAATAGTCTCACAGCGATAGCTTGGGCTATTGTTGGCTTTTGTTTTTTTTAAATACGTCGTCAAGATTTTTGTTACGATCATATGACGTCACGACCACCTCAAATCTGCTTTTTGTTCATTCGTTCATGCAATTTCAACTGAAGTGCGTGCTTGTTGTCATTTTTCGTTCTTAGTGGAGGGAGTTTTTTTGTTCATTCGCGTGATTAACTTTTTGGTCACATTTGACTTACTTCACCCTCAAAAATGAAATTGACTTTTATTCATTTTAATCCAAAGAGATAAGGTCAAATGAGTGTTTGTGACTCTAATTGAAGGGTATTTGAGGGCAGCTAATAGAGGCAGCAATACAGATTTTTAATCAAAATATAACATATCAGCCTTCAATGAAACGACGAATTTTCTTGTCCTGTCTATTTCACCATTTTTTGAGACTGCAGATCTGCAAAGCTATTGCGGCTATTTTCTGGCAATCTGCCAGCTATTGTATTACGGTGTTCCTTATAGTTTGTCCATATTCTTCACAATCTAGTTTGTATAATTCTAGTTTTGTCCTGTCACCTACATTTGTACTCGTTATATTGATTGTTTTTAGATATTAAAAAATTGAATAAATTCAGCATTTTTTTCTGGATTTTCGTCATTACTTTGGTTTGCAATTGATTTCTTTCAACATAAGGCTGTACTGAACATTTGCTAGAAAGCCTTTTCCAAATTTTTTCCAAAACGAAATGCGTGCTGAAAATGTAGAGCGAATTTAAAAAAGGAGATCGCCTAAATTATAGCCGTTGAGAGGCTCGCGGCTGCTATATGGCTCACTGAATGGCGCATATAGATAACCGTTTTTAGCCGTCTTTCGTCTAAGTGGCCCAGTTTTTTCGCTTGTAATTTATTTGTATAAATAAATTTTATTCGATGCTATAGTGAAATGTAATCCTCAGATATTGATATATTGATACCACAGTGTTTTACAGATTCTGAAAATGCGTTTCAAATTCAAAACTGGGACATATTTTTTGATTTTTTAGTTAATTTTTGGCTTTTTCTATTAATTTCTTCATTTTTGGATCTTTCAGTTGTCTTTTTTTTCAAAAATCAGTGAGTTGATTATTCATATTCTCAACGCCTCTCTTTTTTTTGCCTCGATGTAATTTTGTTTTAGAAAATTGTACATATGCCTATCCGATTTTGTTAGTTTTTTTCCAATTTTTTCTTTTTGTTTTTTTGTATTTTGGTTTTAATTACTAGAAATAGTCTTTTTGAGGGACTCAAATTCGCACGAGTGACTTAAATTTCGTTTCGATAAAAATTCAATCATTTTTGGCGTTAAGTTTTTAAAAAAAAAGTTAATTTTTTTTCATAACTGCAGTCTCAAAATTTATTTAAAATTCTGTCGCAAAATGTTTCCATATTTCGTATAATTGAATTCTGCTTTTTCTTTTTTCGTTTTGTTAAGGAGGATTGATCTTCTGCTCGGATGATTCGTTTTTTTCCTATGTCTCGAATGCTGAACAATGAAATGTATTCGTTTTTCTTGAGTTTTTAAATTTGATTTTGAACTTAAAATCGAAAATTATTCTGTTAAAATAGTCTCACAGCGATAGCTTGGGCCATTGTTGGCTTTCTTTTGTTTTTTTTTGTTAAATACGTCGTCAAGATTTTTGTTACAACCATATGACGTCATGACCACCTTATTCACTTTAATTCAAAGAGATAAGGTCAAATTAATGTTTGTGACTCTAATTGAAGGGTATTTGAGGGCAGCTAATAGAGGCAGCAATACAGATTTTTAATCAAAATATAACATATCAGCCTTCAATGAAACGACCAATTTTCTTGTCCTGTCTATTTCACCATTTTTTGAGACTGCAGATCTGCAAAGCTATTGCGGCTATTTTCTGGCAATCTGCCAGCTATTGTATTACGGTGTTCCTTATAGTTTGTCCATATTCTTCACAATCTAGTTTGTATAATTCTAGTTTTGTCCTGTCACCTACATTTGTACTCGTTATATTGATTGTTTTTAGATATTAAAAAATTGAATAAATTCAGCCTATTTTTCTGGATTTTCGTCATTTCTTTGGTTTGCAATTGATTTCTTTCAACATAAGGCTGTCCTGAAAATTTGCTAGAAAGCCTTTTCCAAATTTTTTTCCAAAACGAAATGCGTGCTGAAAATGTAGAGGGAATTAAAAAAAGGAGATCGCCTAAATTATAGCTATTGAGAGGCTCGCGGCTGCTATATGGCTCACTGAATGGCGCATATAGATAACCTTTTTTAGCCGTCTTTCGTCTAAGGGGCCCAGTTTTTTTGCTTGTAATTTTTTTGTATAAATAAATTTTATTCGATGCTATAGTGAAATGTAAACCTCAGATATTGATATATTGATACCACAGTGTTTTACAGATTCTGAAAATGCGTTTCAAATTCAAAACTGGGACATATTTTTTGATTTTTTAGTTATTTTTTGGCTTTTTCTATTAATTTCTTCATTTTTGGATCTTTCAGTTGTCTTTTTTGTCACTTTAATTCAAAGAGATAAGGTCAAATGAATGTTTGTGACTCTAATTGAAGGGTTATTGAGGGCAGCTAATAGAGGCAGCAATACATATTTTTAATCAAAATTTAACATATCAGCCTTCAATGAAACGACGAGTTTTCTTGTCCTGTCTATTTCACCGTTTTTTGAGACTGCAGATCTACGCAGCTATTGTGGCTATTTTCTGGCAATCTGCCAGCTATTGTATTACGGTGTTCCTTATAGTTTGTCCATATTCTTCACAATCTAGTTTGTATCATTCAAGTTTGGTCCTGTCACCTACATTTGTATTCGTTATTTTGATTGTTTTTAGATCTAAAAAATTGAATAAATTCAGCCTTTCTGAATGTTCGTGATTTCTTTGGCTTGCAATTGATGTCTTTCAACATAAGGCTGTACTGAAAATTTGCTAGAAAGATTTTTCCAAATTTTTTCACTTAATGTTTATTATAATTTTTTTCAGGCCTTGGTTTTGAATTAAAGCGATTTTTTACCCTTGAATTTTTTCTGTTGCTTATAACTTTTCTATGATTATTTTAATTTTTGAATGAAATCATGTTGTCTGGCATGCATACAACAGGGCAGATGTATGTGTTGTTTTGTTTTAATTGCAGTGACTAGAAATCTAATTGTAGTGGTTTTCCGATTCTTAAATTTGAGAATTCTTTTTTGAAAATTTTAACTTAGTTTCTAAGATTGTTATCTGCCGTTTGCTCTTGCAATATTTTTGAGATTATAATCATGAAATATTTGTGGGTAATTGATAGCCATGTCAGTTTCTTCACCCTATCAGTATTTTGACCATCCTAATTATTTTGGACTTATTTTAACGTTACCAAACCTTTTCAATAAAAAATTTTGCTGTATTTTGTTTCTCTTGCTGACAGTGGTTTAAATTTCACCAATTTTTAGATCAGACCTGTGGATTTAATGAGTTAATGTTTTGATACAAAAGGTAATGGCTTCTGTTGCAATTAGGGTACGATTTTTTGTGAAGTTTTAAGCTTCGAGTTGCTTCTGGAATTCTTCCGGCTATGTCTTTTTAATTCGTCGTCTCCTTCGATGATTCTCTTTCGATGACTCTTACGACCTTACTTCTTGGAATTTACTTATTCAATGACTTCAGTAACTTCTACTCTACTGCTTTGCAGTTAAAATATGAGTGCGTGACGTCTTTTCTGCTGTTAGGTCAACTGCGTGCCTTACCTCACTCAAAAAAGTGACATCTGAAATCACTTGTGGAACTTTAATTTTTATGAACATTTACTAGTTTCTATGGTTAATTTCTATGGTTAATTTAATTTTTGAATTAGTATGAAATCATGTTGTCTAGCATACATACAACAGGGCAGAAGTGTCTGTTGTTTTTTTTTTCTAATTGCAGTGATTAGAAATGTAATTGTTGTGGTTTTCTGATTCTTAAGTTTGAGCATTTTTCGAAAATTTTAACTTAGTTTCCAAGATTATTATCTGCCGTTTGCATTTGCGGTCTTTTTGAACATTTACTAGTTTCTATGGTTAATTTCTATGGTTAATTTATTTTTTGAATTGGTTTGAACTTAGTTGTCTAGCGTACATACAACAGGGCAGAAGTATGTGGTGTTTTTGTTTTAATTGCAGTGATTAGAAATCTACTTGTAGTGGTTTTCTGATTCTTAAGTTTGAGCTTTCTTTTTTGAAAATTTTAACTTGGTTTCTAAGATTATTATCTGCCGTTTGCTTTTGCGATCTTTTTGAGATTATAATCATGAATAATTTGAGGGTAAATGATAGCCATGTCAGCTTCTTCACCCTATCAGTATTTTGACCATCCTAATTATTTTGGACTTATTTTAACGTTACCAAACGTTTTCAATATAAAATTTTGCTGTATTTTGTTTCTCTTGGTGACAGTTGTTTAATTTTCACCAATTTTTAGATCAGACCTGTGGATTTAATGAGTTATTGTTTTGATACAAAAGGTAATGTCTTCTGCTGTAATTAGGGTACGTTTTTTTGTGAAGTTTTAAGCTTCGAGTTGCTTCCGGAATTCTTCCGGCTATGTTTTTTAATTCGTCGTCTCCTTCGATGATTCTTACGACCTTACTTCTTGGAATTTACTTATTGAATGACTTCAGTGGCTTCTACTCTACTGCTTTGCAGTTAAAATATGAGTGCGTGGCGTCATTTCTGCTGTTAGGTCAACTACTTATGGAACTTTAATTTTTATGAACATTTACTAGTTAAAGATCAATAGTGCGCATCTAAGTAGTGCCAAACTTATATGCCCTAATTCTTGAGTATTAGTCTTGTGTTTTTGATTTCTTATATCAATTTTGAAAAAGCTCTTAGGGTTTTTTCTCATTGACCGTATGTGTCATAAAATTGACAGTCCAAATCTAGCCCGAAAAGTCTAATGATCTTTTAAAGGACTGCTGGTCGATCTATCTATCCTATTTCTTTAGTTGTTTCAATTCATGGAAGGCCACGAGCGTCTATCGTGGCTATTTTCTGGCAATCTGCCAGCTATTCTTTAATGACGGGATGTTGCTCTTAGGTCAAAATTATTGTGCTTCATTCCTAATCTCAATTCAAGTTTTTCATCTTCGTTTTTATGATGCTGCAGTACATTGGGAATCATATATGGATGCTTTTCGTTAGCTTTTTTAAATTCCTAACCTGTACTCAAGACCATCATGCAGCTTATGGGCACACTACAATATTAATTTGGTGTATGTGTGATTAGGAAAAGAAGGCAGTTGGAGAGAAGGCGGCCATGTTGCAGAAGCAGTTGAACGAGGCAGATGAGGACAAGTGCCAACTGCAGAAACAAGTCGAGAGACTCCAGAAGGAGAGACACGCTCTCAAAAAGGCACTCGACAAGGTACCCTCAGACATCGATCGCCTGTATTCTTTACGTCCATGAAATTTAAAGTCTTTCATTCAGACTATTGAGTCTTCATTTTATTTTATGAACAGTTGTGCGTATTTCGCATAAAAATGTCATAAATGCAGCTCGATTTTTTATTGATAGAAAGTAATAGTGAAAAGAGGTCATATTAGGGTGGCTATTCTTATTTTAAAGTCAGAGAATTGACCCCGTTTCTGAGTTATGAGTGAGCTCCAGAAACAAAATCTTGATCACCAGAATTGTGAGGAATACTTGTTGAGCTCTATTTCGTCGGTCAGTTTTTGATTCTGCCTTCAAACATTTGTAACTATTATCTCGAAGTCTGGAAAATGTACTCCATTTTTGTCTTAAACCGTTTATACGTAAAACGAAGTTTGTTTAGTTGGATCGTGAGCGTATGAAGACCGAGGAGATCGCAACACAGTCTTCAGTTGCTAGGGCAACCCTGGACCAAACCCTGCAAGCATTGGATGGAGAGAACAGAGACCTGCAGAAGAAGGTGGAGGACCTGCAACAACAGCTGGCTGACTCAGACCACAAGCATGCTAGGAGGTTTGCTACTGTTCTAGTTCTCTCACCTAAACTTGAGTATTTTAATGTTCTATTCTTAGCTTAAATTGTTCTTCAAGGTCAACATAATAATGCATAATTTTTGTTTTCACAAATTTTGTGTATACTTTAGTGAATGTTTTTTGCTTTGATTGCAGCCATTTCTGAAAATGCATATATTTAATCGGCTAAATCGAAATATCACTAACGATAACCTGATATTTCTTACAACTTATTAATTATGTGCAGTGCATGGCTACAGTCACCCATTTGTCAATGCAAAAACTTTCACTAATGGATCCCCCAAATTTGTGAAAACTAAGTTGCCATTGTCATAATGTATTGGAAAGGGGAGCTAAACTTTGACCTTTTATGATAGCAATTGTGATCAATAGCTGCAATAGTGGTAGCTGAGTGCAGCTACTATTGGCCTTCTCTTAGTTTTTAATAGCCGCACCGAGCGATAGCTGGGGCTATTATTGGCCTTCTCTTGGTTTTTTACAATTCAAAGAATTTGAATTGTATTGGGGCGCTGTCTTTTTTGACGACTCGAAGGGGAGTATTGGAGAAGTCCTTTTTTTAATCACTTTAGTTGGAGTGAATTTTGAAGCAGGAAATAAAACGCGTGAAAAATTTTAGAGTGGTTTGGGTGCTGAACAAAAGTGAAGAGGGGAGCGAAAAGAGAGTGGTTTTTTGTTCATTCCGCTGTTTTCGAGAGAGCGAGAAATTGAGGTGTGAAAAAATTCTGTAAGCAAGCGAAATTTTGTGTTCACGTGCGGCTTTTTAAAACCGTTTTTTTTTTGTTAATTTTTTTTGGTTTAGAAGTCTTATTATGATATTATGTGATTTTTAAGGTTGCTTTAATAGTGGTTTGTAGGTTTTTGGTCATTAATAAGAATTTTATACCATTTTGCTGGTTTTTCAGCTATTTTGCTGAATTTTAGGCGAATTTTATCAATTTTTTGCGTTTTGTCTTGTTATATTGCTTTGTATGGGCTTTGAATTTACGCATGTTAGTCACTGAGTCTTTAGATACTAAGTGATTACATTTTCTTAGGTTTTAAACGATTTTTTTGTTAAGAAAAATGACAATAAACTGAAACATTTTTAATAGCCGCTCTCATCTTCTCAGCCGGCTATTATAGCGCTCCTATTTTTTTTACTTCGTCGAATAAAATGTTTCGCTTTACCTCATTCTGCCGCATTTTCAACTTTTTGCGTGATATCTTTTTGACTTCTCTAGGCTAGTTTCTCTTTTCTCTCATTCTGCTAAAAGTGATTTTGAACATCAGTTGCTCAGCCATAAAGCCCAATTTTAGATGCCCGCTATTTGAACGTCGTTCCTGTAAGTTTTAGTTACCATCTCTAATGCTTATTGGTATTGATAGTAGCCCCTGCAGCCTCTCTCTAAGAAACAGAAGTACGTTATGTTCAACTACGGAATGCCATCAAAATAAATCGGACTTAAAAAATGTTTTTGTACAAAAATCTTTTTTTTTCAATATCTTCTATTCTTTCAATCCCAATCATGCTTATTGGAATCAACGGCGGCTATTTTCCGGCAATCTGCCGGGTATGTTTTAATTATTCTTCTTAATTTTTTGCTGTTTTTCGGTTTTTTTAAACTTAGAGAAGTTTCTTAGCCTATTCAGTTTTCCTATTGTTTTGCAAGCTTTTCGGTTTTCTTCTTGCTCCATTTAACGTTTTTCGGCTCTATGTGCTCTTGTGAAATCAAGAAAGCTTATTTTTTTTAAGATTTCTTTAAAGTTGTTTTTATATGCTCTTTGTGTTCTTCAAGTTTTTATAGCATATGGGGATGCCTATAGTCCAATTTAGTTTTTTAATGCGTGTTGATGATTTTGATTTCAGTTTTGAATCATTTTCTTAAAGATAATTGAGCAATTTTTATGAAGATTTCCGCGAATTTGTGATTTTTTTGAATTTTTTCTGAAATCTTCTGATTCTGCTTTTTGCTACTTTTTAGTATTCTAGCTGTTGATAGGAACTTTTCTAGAGGTTTTAATGGAATGTATTTAGAGCACTTTTCAATGACAGATTTTATTAACTTTTCTTAATCTCTTCTTTTTTAATCAATTTTGATGTCTGAAAAGTTTTCTCTAAGTGAGCGAATTTTTTTTCACGTGCGGCTTTTAAATGCAGTTTTTTCCATCTTTTGATGGTTATGAAGTTTGATTATGATATTGTATTAGTTTTAGGTTTGTTTTGATAGGAATTGAAGTGTTCAAGTAGTTAATTTCAGTTTACTGCTAATTTGGAGGTTTTTGATCAGTTTTGCTGATTTTTAGACAAAATTTAATGTTTTTTTGTTTTAATGCTTTTAGTGGGAATCGAATAGAAGCTTGTTACTTAAGATATTTTCGGTAACCATTTGATTAAAATTCTCTTGGTATCAATTATTTTTTTCTTGGGAAATTTGGTAGAAAAATTGAGAAATTTTAAACCTTTTTTCTTATTTTTTGGAGTAAGAATATTTTTTCTTATTCTCTTTTTTTAAATCTGAGAAGTCTTTTAGCCTATTATGACTTGCCCATTGTTTGTCGAACTTTTCATTGCTCTAAGTGCAAAGGAACTTTACTCGGTTTTATGCTTCCTTGTACTATTATAAAAATTTAAGTTTTTCTTGTTTTTTTTTTGTTCAATTTGTGTTTGAATGCCGTCTCTATTGTTCCTTATTTTTTATGGCATTTGTGGAGGTTCAGGGTTCACTATAGTTGTTCTATTTATTAAGTCATAAGTATGGGCAATTGTATCCTTCGAGTCGTTTCGGGAATTCTTCAGGCTGTTTTTTTTGAAGATCTGTTAACACATTTTCATGATTTTTGAAGTCAAATTGGAGTAGTGATTTTGTCCACGCCGAAACAGGAAATGGAGCGAAAAAGCGAGTGGTTTTGCAGCGTGAATTTTTTTCGCTCTAATTTTAAAGTAGGATGCGAAAATGGTGTTTGAACAAAAATTCGGTTTCTTGGTAGTGGTTTTCTGTTCACATGCGGCAATTTCACTCTGATTTTTACTGTTTTTATAGCTGCGAAGCTATATTGCGGTGCTCTTGGTTTTTTGTTTCGTCGTCTGACGCCTTTTTTTCGTTTTACATTTGTTCACACAGTAAAGCTGAAAAAGTCAAATTTTCCGAATGACTTCTTCCTCTCGCTAACGGCATTTGCGCGCGTGACGTCATTTCTCACTCGCTTTAGCAAAAGTTTTTAGGTTATTTGCGTGATTAGATTTTGATCATACGTGACTTACCTCACTCAATAAAATGACTTTTGCACTTTAAAATTTAATTTTAATTTGAATTTGTTTAAGGTCAAAGGAACTCATTTGTGCAGTAAAAGTCCCTAATAAGAGGCTTCTGTGGAATGAATTTTAACAAGCTTTATACCTAGTTTTTTGAGCGGTGTCTATTTTTTTTTCAATTTAGATCTGTATCTGTTTCTATCTCTATTATACACGCAGGTCTATTCTTTCGCAGCTATTACGGCAATCTGCCGGCTATGTATTCGATTTTTTGGATTCAATTTTTTTAAATGGTTTTCCCAATCCGTTCACAGCTCATTCTAGGCCTAGTTTTTTGTTTGAATTAAGTTTTTTCTCGCTAGTGGTTTTTTTGTTCACATGCGGCATTTTGACATTTTTGATCTGATTTTTTAAAAATAGTTTTCTCAATTCACTCATAGTCCATTCTAGGTCTAGTTTTTCTGTTTAGTCAATGCAAATTCTTTGAATTGTACGTCAGGGCTTGTCCTGCTATGTTTTTTTTATTTCGTCGTCATGATTTTTGTTACGACCATATGACGACCATACGACCACAGCCACTTTTTATTCATTCGTTCATGCAATTTCAACTGAATTGCATGTGTGACGTCATTTTGTGCTCTTAGTGGAGCGAGTTCTTTTGTTCATGCTCGTGAATAAATTTTTGGTCACACTTGACTTACCTCACTCTCAAAAATGACTTCCTCAATTTGAAATTGACTTTTATTTACTTTAATTCAAAGAGATGAGGTCAAATGGGTATGTGTCACTCTAAATGGAGGTTATTTGAGATCAGCTAATAGATGCAGCAATAACTTATACAGATTTTTAATCAAAATATAACAGATCAGCCTTCAATGAAAAGCCGAATTTTTTTGGTCTGTCTTTTTTACTGTTTTTTTTAGACTACCGATCTACGAATCTATTGCGGCTATTTTCTGGCAATCTGCCAGCTATGTTTACAATTTTACAAGTCTTTGAATTGTATTGTAGCGCTGTTTTTAAGATCTGTTTCATCATTTTCATGATTTTTTGAAGTAGAAATAAAGTAAAAATTTTGGTCACGCCAAAACGGAAAGGAGCGAAAAGGCTATTTGTTTTGTGGCTTGAAATTTTGTTAGTCCGATTCCAATTTTAAGGCAGTGTTCAAACGAATAATTTGCTTTCTGTTGTGATTTTTTTTGTGCACAAGCGGCAATTTGAGTTCTGGTGTTCCGCGTTTTTTATCAGGTTTTGTTTTCTTTTCTAATTGTTTTTTCGAATCTAATCCTGGTCACTTTAAGGTCTAGTTGTTTGTATAGTCAATCAAAGTTTGGATCTATTTTGTCCCAACCCCCTCCCACATTGTTTTTTACGCCCCCCCCCCCACTCCCCCCAGTCACAAATTATATATTGTTATATAGCACGTTACTATGTAAAAAATTAGCACGTGCACTTGGGGTTGTAAAAATATAAGCCCACTACGCTGGAGGGGGGCAAAACAGAATAGATCCGAAAGTTCGTCGAATTCTAGTTCAAGACTTCTATGTTATTTCACCGTCAATATTTACGATTATAAGGCGTCACGCTCACTTCAAATCTTTGTTTTCATTAATAGCCGTCCTCATTTTCTCAGCAGGCTATTATTGCTCACTCATTTTTACAATTCAAAGAGTTTGAATTGTATTGGTGTGCTGTCTTTTATAAGATCTGTTCACACTTTTTTTTACCTTTTATTATCAATGAGAAGTCGAATTGTTGTGGTGATTTTAGTCACTCTGGAGTAGTAAGTGGAGAAAAAGTGAAAAAGTTATAAGGCATGACTTTTTTCAAAATTGTTTTTAAAGCGAAGTGAGAGAATGGTGTTTAAACAGATTTTCGGTTTTTGAGAGGGAATTTTGTGTCGCAATTTGACTTGTTTTTGCTGTTTTTATTGCCAGTTTCGTTGCGAATACTTTTCAAAGGAAATACGTATGTTCTAATAATGCATATTTGCACTGTTTAACCCCTCAAATAGCAAATAATGGTTTTCAGAGAGTTTGACGCTATTTATCTTCATGAAATAAATGAATTTTTTGGTATTTTTATCGTTATTAATTTCTCTGGAACGAAGTTCATAGCAATTATTGTAAACGTATGTCTTTTTTATGCAAAATTTTTGCCTGACAATTTTGTCTTTTCGAGTGACTTTTACGCCCTTGACTTTTTGCGTTTCGCTTGATCTAAAATTCTCTCTCAATCACAATTTCAAGCAGCTGAACTCAATTGGCGGCAATTTAATACTCGAAGTCAAATGAAAAGTGCGCCGAAACTGGTGTCATTTTTTACTTTAAATTTTAATAGTGGTATGTGTTAACCTCTAATGTGGTTATTTGAAGCCCACTATTGAACTTCTCAGTCCCCTTTAGGCGCCCCCTCATCCCCCCCCCCCCGACTAAAGTAGGCTGCAATTGATTAGAGCTCCCACTAGTCGTTCGTTTAGTCTTGAGTTATGTTCAAATTATTAAGTCATCTGAGTTGAAATTAATGATTTAAACGACTTTCACACTAACTCATTTCGAAAAAATATTAGCGAGTTTTTGTATTATTTCATCTTTTGTAGTTTTTTGTTCTCTTACTTAGTGGCATCATGGAGAGCTCTAGATGGCTCTCTTAGGGATCACATTTTGATTCTTTTTAAAGGTTTTGACCACATCAAACAGTTTCCACTAATTTGACACCACTTGTTTTCAAAAATGTATTAGCTTCGAAATTTTGTCCTTTGTTTTTTTTTCTGTCACATAATCTCATTAAGTATAGTTTCTCGTGGCTTTCCTATTTGGTTTGGTTGAGGTTATCTAGTATTTTCATTAAATTTGATGTACTCTTTCTCTTTGAAGATAGTTCAATAGACGTGGGAGAATTCAAGTTTTAATTGCGTGTATTGGCGTTTGTGTTGTCCTATTAATTTTTCTACAGTGGTTTTCTACAAAGTTGGCGTTTTCTGTCTAAGCTCCCCTTGTGTAAAAGTCTTCTCAAGATGAATAATAACTTCCAAAACGCTTTTTTCCTGGACAAAAATAAATGAATTATTGTTTTTGATATTTTCTGTTTTTTGTTTTTGTACTGTTTTTTCTTTGTGGACGTCATGGTATTTAATTTGTTTGTTATCGGTGTCTGATTTTGATGTTGCTGCAATTATTTGAATTGTATTTCAGGAGTGGTTCAGCTATGTCTCTTTTACTTTGTTGAAGAAATATCTGTTTCGCTTTCATTAAATTTGATATACTCGCCTCTCGTTCGAGAGCGATTCTTCCGAAATTATTCGGTTCATGTTCAACCTTTTGCATGAAATCTGTTTGACTTCACTAAGCTAGTTTAATTGTTCGATCATTCTGCTCGAATTGTTTTTAAACAGCAGTTGCTCCATCAAAGCAATTCAAAACAAACAGATTCAGTATCAAGAAACGAAACCAAATTTAGACACGGAATAAATACGTAAAGCCCTATTTTTTGATGCCCTACTTGAACTTCGTTCTTATAGGGCTGAAATATCATCTTTAATGCTTATTGGGTTGGATACTAGCTCTTGTATTCTCTCAACAATAAGCAGCATTATGTCTAACAGCAAAATTAAATCAAACTAGTTCACACTTTGAAATGTATACAATATGACATATCAGCATTTAGTAAAAAAAACTAACATTTCTCTTTCGGCTTTTTCCTCTTTAAGACTGCAGGGATACAAAGCTATCGAAGCTATATGCTGGCAATCTACCAGCTATGTATTATTTACATTGTGTTGACATCCCTAATTGTATCGATAGAAACTCAACCAAAGAGGGGTTTTGGGTCCAAGTCTAGTCAACAGTGAAATGCAAAAGCAATCGGTAATTAGTTGCTCTCAAATTATATTAGTCCTGTTGGTCTTTTTAATACGATTTTTGCTTGACCGATTTTTCGTCTGACTCATTTGACTTTTCGTCCTCAAAGACTGGATAAACAAGTAGCGCCCAGCGGGCATTAAGTTATCTTAAGCCTTTCAGCTCACTAGTCTCGAAGTATGCGACTCACAAACTTTTTAGGGACTTATAATTATGGTGTACAGGGCGATTCTTCCCACCCCTTTATCCGCCCCCATCTCTGCCCCTGCACATCGTTCAGGCCGTAACTCCCCCGTGCAGCCAAAGACCCCCTCCCACCGTTGCCCCCCAAGAGCAATTCGCCCTATGTTAGTCGGTTATGTTTAATAACCGCGTCCTCAATTCCAGGCGGCTATTATAGCGCTCCTAATTTTTTTACAATTCAAAGAATGAATTGTTTTGGGGCGCTGTCTTTTAAGATCTGTTAACACATTTTCATGATTTTTGAAGTCAAATTGGAGCAGTGATTTTGGTCACGCCGGAACAGGAAGTGGAACGAAAAAGCGAGTGGTTTTGCGGCGTGAATATTTTTTGCTCTAATTTTCAATGACTCAACCTCGAAAAAATGACTTCTGAACTCACTTATGGAACTTTAAACTTTATGAACATTTACTTGTTAAAGGTCAATAGGGTGCATCTAAGTAGTGCCAAACATATAAGCCCTAAGTCTTGATTATTAGAGTCTTGAGTTTTTGATTTCGAATATTAATTTTGGGATCTTCTCCGTTTGTGCCCCCAGTACGTTATGCGCCCCCCAGTTACAGAGCACGTGCCATTACGTAGTAAGTCCTGATGTAAAAAAATATTGCACGTGCATCTGAGGGGTGCAAATAATATTAGTCCACTAAGCTGAGGGGGCACAAACGGAAAAGATCCTAGTTTTGAAAAGCCCTATTAGGGTTTTCTCCTTATAGAGCTTATGTGTCTCATAGAAATGACAGTCCAAAGCTAACCCAAAAAGTCTAGTGGTCTATTAAAGGACGGGTGGTCGATCTGTCTATCTAATTTCTTTAGTTGTTTCAATTCATAGAAGGCCCCAAGCGTCTATCGCGGCTATTTTCCGGCAATCTGCTGGCTATGTTTTCATTGCCTCTTCGTCTCACCCAATTAAGGGGGAGACTGAAATTAACTATCAAACTACATGATCAGGGCGGTCGTGAGGACGGTGTATACTGCAACTTTGAAAACTCGATTGTGTGGGTTTCAATTTCAAGAAGTGTCCAAATGACAATTTGATCTGTTCAAGATTTGAACTGATGAGAATTTTGCGATTAACTAAAGTTGCAAAATGAGATGTCCAACAAAGGAGTTAATTTGATAAACACTTAAAAAATTATTATTTGTATGTTTCAGATTGATAGAGTTGACGAGTAAACACAGAGTGGACCAGGATAGAGAGTTGGATAGGATGAAGAGTGCTCAGAGGAGTGCAGAGAAGACCCTGGAGAGCAGAGAGAAGGCACACAGAGACAGAGTCAGGACACTTGAGTCACAGGTAAACAGACACTCACACACATACTCGAAACTGTCTAACAATACCAATCATTTAACAATACTACTTTACCAATACATTCATTTAACCCCGACTTTAATCACCGAAGTTAATGATCATCAATCCTAATTATCCACAATTTAGATAAAGATGAGCGGTTTGAAATAGGATTGTTATTTTGCGTTCTACACTGACGACAAATTGATAAAAAAAATAACACCGTTTTTAGTGCTCATATTCACCACCCATTCATATTCACCACTTTACTGGGTTTTTTGGGACTGATAATCTCTGAACTATCTGCGGTCGGCACAATGAACGCATTCTGCATCATGAGTGCTCACAACCGTGACTTCACGTTCTATTTCTATTCATTTTATTGGACATTATCAAACACAGTCCAGGGGAGGACGTTGATATATATATTGGGTTTTGGGTTTTTTTAAGGTTCTAGACAGTTAGACAACCGTTGATTGCACTATAAAGAATATAGCAACAATTTAACAGGATATCTTTTTGCGCAATCCGAATTTACCGAATAATGATGCTTTCGCCACATAGACCAAAATGTTTTATTCACAACAAAGATTGCGCCCGGTTGCACTTTAGTGCACGGATATTTATCTTAATGGGTCGATTAAAATTCCTTTGCTCGTGATGGTGATTGTCGTGTTAAGTGCACGGATAGATTATAAGATGTGGTTATTGCTTTTGAAGGAGCCTGATTTGGACTCAGGTATGTCAGATTGTCTGATTGGTTGGTAGTGCCATCAGATTGTTAGATGACAGTGCTTATACAATCTCAGTGCGTGCTTGCTACTAATTACACATAGCAGTGCATCTAGAATTTAGAAGTCAAAAGCTTATAGTGCGTCATGGTTTGTGATTGCTCTGAAGAGATTCTCAATCCGACTCAGCACTTCCTAAGGCGATCAGAGTGTAAAATTGTAATTTGAGTCAAATAATCATTCTAAGAAGTGAGAGCAAATGCTCAAATAGTGTCATTATCCACCCTTATACTGCTTTTAGATGGCAATTGACCTGTTTGGGGTACCATAGTAGTTCGAGGAATCACTCGGAATAGGTCAACTTAGGGTACTAACCTATCTTAGTGCCCTGAAGTGAACCTTTTGGAATTTTTAATATTGCTAACTAAATTGATTCAGTGCTCAATATCAATGTACAAGTGTGGACGTTGACATTATACTGCTAGTGGTTGAAAAGTATCGTTTTTATGATTCAGTGCACATTCTGTAATAGAATCATACGTCTATCCTGCATAACCACATATATAAAGCAGTTCTATGTTGTATTTACAGATCAACTCCTTGCGAGACCAGATCGAGTTGGAGATGAAGCGAAAGGCATACACCTCCCAATCAGACCTGGCCAATCTGAGTGGGTCAGTGCAGAACCTCAGCTACTCGGGACTAGGGGCAGGAGCAGACAAGTCGGGCCTCACTGGGGGAGCAGATGTGACTCACGGGATGTCAACTGGCCTAGACTACACACCCACTAGACTCACCCCCAGAGCCAGATCACCCTTCAAAAGGTAACACTGGAAAGTAACACTGGAAAATATTTGACTGAAAGATTGTACTTAATGGCATGGCTAATTTGCTTCCTCGCTGCCACCTATTAATGGTTTACTACGTGATGGAAGATAGATCTCATATTAATAGCTTTCATCATTCACCTTCAAGAATAAAAGTTTGGTTACATTTTGCCATTTTTTGCAAAATAAGTAAATGATGTTATTTTTTAGCTGCAAGAATGATAAATCGTTATTTTCAATTTTCGAATAGCTTTTCGAGGGTCTTTTTAGCACGTTTGAAACTTTCTGCGATTTTAACAATTAGTTATTAATTATCGCTCAGACTTTTTTGGTGGCTTTTGAATTTTTGCTTTTAAATTTTTGCATTTCACTCAAACAGGAGAAGCAAAGACAAATGGACAGTGCAGCAGTTTAAATCTTGCAGCGATGTAAAATTGGCTCTGGTGATTTAAATCATTTGAAGCCCCTTAGTTAACCCCCTTCTTAAGAAGTTTTTGATTGATCCCGCGCCCGCCAGCTGTTGAGATCAATTCGTCCGACACTAGTTGTTTGTTTTTATTGGTAGTTTTTTATAACTCTTAATAGTTTTCTGTATTAAGCTCTGATACCATCATTTTTAGCCCCTTAGTGATATGATTCCCTCTCCCAGGCTTAAGCAGGACAAATTAATCCCTCAGGCTTGCAGGCTTGTCTTTTGAGGGAAATCAGTCCGACGTTAGTTGGCTGCGTTTGTAAATTATTCTTGATTAATTAGTCAACCTCCCTAAGGCTAGTATTTAGCCGCTCTTTTTTTAATTGCTCTTGAACGATTTGTGAAGCAATTATTGTAAATATGTGAATCTTTTTTCCTGTTTTGGTTAACCCTTTTGTTGACCCTTTTGAGCTTAACCCTTTTTTGGTTAACCCTTTTGGTTAACCCTTTTGTTGACAACACTCATTCCAATTCACTTCTGGAGTGACTTCCTGAGTTTTTGCGCGACCTAAATTGCTCGAGGGCATAGTGCATTAGGTTATAAATGTGCATTAGGTTATCATAGTGCATTATATAGTGCATTAGGTTATCAAAGTTCATTAAATCGATTGCTAGCTGACATTCGTATTATGCTTAATATCGTTCAGTTTAGAGGATGAAATAAGTCTAGTTTTAGAATCTAACCGAATATGCAGAATTTGCGCAAATAAAAAAAGTTGGTCACTTCAAGATTCTATTAATTTCTACCTCTTGTGTTTTCTTTTCCTGTTTCAATCCCTATGTGTGTCAAGCGGGTTAACGGCAGCTATTTGCCGGCTATGTTTTTTCGTCTATCCGTTGTTCGTCTGACGGTTGTCCCAAAAGTGATTTTTTGTTTTAGGAAACGGGATTAGCTGAAGCCCGAGGGCATTAATTTGCTAAGCTACTCTGAGAACTGTGCTGGTCTCTCCTCCACCAAACAGTAATTTTCTAAAACACTTGATTTAGAATCCATTGTTTTCTACAACCATAATTGCATTTTCAAATTAGAGTATACCGCACTGCGGGTGTTGTGCAGCTCACTATTAAACAGTTGGTCATCGCTGTTTCTGAGATAAAGTTTGCCGAAAAAGAAATAATTTCAAAAATTTTTATGAAAATCTTTCTTCATCAATAACTTTTCACAACGTTTTTACAACGTATCCATCTAATGTGTTTCAGTGATGACCTCAATTGGCAATGTTTTTTTGGGGCTTAAGTCTCAAAATATTTTTGTTTAAATGTACTTCGGACAAACCTTTCAGCGGCCTTTTTGGCCTGTTTTGTTCTTTGTGCGGTGATCTTTTACTTCTCAATTTTTGGCCAATCTAATTTGCACTCATTCAGGCTTTCAACAAATTTTGAGAGTGAAACAAAGAAAGTGGTTTTTTACCGTTTTTTTCGAGAGGGCAATAAATTGAGATGTGAAAAAATTTCCAAGCGACAAAATTTCACATGTTCACGTGCCGATTTTCATGCAGTTTTTTTAATCTAAACTTCAGTTTTGTGCGTATTTTTGGATGGTTTTGCGCTTGGCATCATTGCGTTTATTAGGAGTTGAATGGACACCACTGGGTTGAATTCTTGTTTTTAATAGCCACCGTCAGCCTCTCATTGGCTATTATTTAGGCTCTTTTTTAATAGCCGCACAGCGATAGCTGGGGCTAGTATTGGCCTTCTCTTGGTTTTTGTTTTTATTTCGTCGTCATGATTTTTGTTACGACCATATGACGTCACAGCCACTTTTTGTTGATTCGTTCATGCAATTTCAACTGAATCGCATGTGTGACGTCATTTTTCGCTCTTAGTGGAGCGAGTTTTTTTGTTCATTTGCGTGATTAAATTTTTGGTCACACTTGACTTACTTCACTCTCAAAAATGACTTCCTCACTTTGAAATTGACTTTTTTTTTTACTTTAATTCAAAGAGATAAGGTCAAATGGGTGTGTGTCACTCTAAATGGAGGTTATTTGAGACCAGCTAATAGAGGCAGCAATAACTTATACAGATTTTTAATCAAAATATAACAGATCAGCCTTCAATGAAAAGACGAATTTTTTTGGTCTGTCTTTTTTACTGTTTTTTTTAGACTGCCGATCTACGAATCTATTGCGGCTATTTTCTGGCAATCTGCCAGCTATGTTTTTAAATTGGCTTCACCTTTTGATCACGTATTTCGTTTACATAAGTAACGATTTCACGCTTGACTTCTGACTTACTTCACTCACTGTTTCAAACTGAATGGATTTTAAGTCCTTTCATGTATTGAATTACGTAATGTGAATACGGTCAAGGTCAAAAGAGCAAAGTCAAAAGAAACGGGATAAACATCTAAAGCCGGTCATTAAGTCAAAGTGCAATGGGTTATCAAAGTTCATTAAGGCGGTTGCTGGCCGACATTAGTATTATGCTTAATAGCCTTCCTTTTAGTGGTTGCATTCACTTTAATTTTAGAATCTAATCGAATATGCAGAATTTACTCTCCAATAAAGAACGCTTTGACATTTATCTTAATTTTTTCTTTTTCTGTTTCAATCCTAATGAGTGTCAAGCGGGTCAACGGCGGCTATTATCCGACAATTTGCCGGCTGTGTTTGTTAAAAGCGGTTCTTCTGTTAAAAGCGGTTTCGTTAAAAAAATATGACCAAAATTTGAAAGATTTTAATTTTTGCTTTTTTGCAATTCTTTCACTTTTTTGGAAAAGACATTTGCGCGGTTAATAAGGCCTACCTAGCTTTTTGTGGGTCATTTCTTTTATCTGTGCAATAGGTGTATCATTGCTATGTGTACCTGTTTTTTTATGAGGAATTCATTGTTTTGAACTAATCTGTTCAAATTATAATCTGTACAATTCCCCTGCACAGTTCCAAATTTAACCCAGTAGGCTTGATTTCACTGTTTCTTCGAGGTTTTCGTTTCGGTGGTTTCTAGCTCTAGTTTCTGTTTAAATAATAAAAATTCGTTTAATTGTTGTTCAGGACTTGTCCTGTTATATTTGCGAAACGAAAATTTGTTTCGCTTTACTTTAGTTCATAGGTTCACAGCATTTTGTGTGAAGTTTTTTCGGCTTCTGTAGGCTAGTTTCTTTCTTCTCTCTTCCTACACAAAGTGCTTTTAAAGATCTACTCAAAGTGCTTTTGGCTCTGCAAAGCCATGTAAAATGAACAGTCAGGATCAAAAACGAAATCGAAATAGGAACTGGATAAACCCATAAAGACCAGTGTTGGATGCTCATTATTTGAACGTTGTGCTAATTAGGCTTAGTAACCAGGTCGAATGTTCATTTGTTTATTAATAGCCGCCCTCATCTTCTCAGCCGGCTATTATTGCGCTCGTATTTTTTTTTACTTCGTCAAACTTTTTTTCGCTTTACCATTTTGCCGCTTTTTCGACATTTTACGTGAAATCTTTTTGACTTCTCTAGGCTAGTTTCTCTCTTCTCTCATTCTGCTAAAAGTGAATTTGAACATCAGTTGCTAAGCAAAGCAATTCAAAATGAAAAGAGTCGGTATAAAAAATTGAAGTCAGAAATAGAAACGGGATAAACCCATAAAGCCCAATTTTAGATGCCCGCTATTTGAACGTCGTTCCTATAAGTCTTAGTTACCACCTCTAATGCTTATTGGTGTTGATAGTAGCCCCTGTAGCCTCTCTCTAAGAAACAGAAGTGTGTTCAACTACGAAATGCCATCAAAATAAATCAGACTTTTTGTACAAAAATCTTTTTTTTTCAATATATTCTATTCGTTCAATCCCAATCATGCTTATTGTAATCAACGGCGGCTATTTTCTGGCAATCTGCCGGGTATGTTTGCTATTGAAACCAATCTCTGTATCCTCTCTTTCAAAAACAGGAACAGGTCTTACTACAAAATCCATTACAAATTAGCTTGTACTTTAAAAAGATATTTGTACAACAATCAATTGGTTGTTGATATTTCAACCTCAATCGGGGTTATAGGAATCAATTGCGGCTTTTTTGTACAATGTGCAGGGTATGTTTATCTCGCAGCTGAATTTCTCTGTGGCAAATTTCAGTTTTGTGATAAACTAAGCATCTTATAGCTTAGCATAGCTCAAATATAAATTTCTCCAACTTTTAGCTTCGCACCCAGACGATGAGTATTATAAAGAGTTCTGCAGACCCGATGAGGGCACCTTTTACTGGTTTCAGGGTTAGCTATAGAATGCTCGTAGACTTAACTGTTTTCTTTGCTATACTCTAACTGACTCAACACTCTTTCAAAAGTAATTGAGATCATAGTAAAAGCTGATGTAAGACTGATGATTAATTTCATAGCATCAAGTTTGTAGCACGGAATTGCGAATTCGTGGTCCCGGATTGGTAAAGCTGTGCTGAATTATTTCAGAAGTAAATATCCAGATGCTAGTATCTTCTGGAGAAATTTGATAACAAATTTGTTTTGATTCTGGAACGCGTTTTTCTCTGAAATTTTTCTCTGCTGGTTTTCTGATTGTTCATGCTTTCTTTGTCTGCTATTATATTTACTTGTTCTCTAATGAAGTTCACAGCATTTATGTGGGTCTTGCTGGTTTTTATGCCAGTTTTCGTCTGAGCAATTTTGTAAAGCAGGCTATTATCAAAATCCACCACATTGTTTGAGAACAAACCGTCCGATACGAAAATATTTTTAAGTGCGGGTTGAATTCGAACGGCAAGTTTTTAAATCGTTTTATGGAATTAGAATTATTCAAAGTTTTGATTGGTCACTTGGTTCAATGGTAAACCAAGCAATTACTTCAAAATAGTGGTCTGGTCATATTTTCCTCTTGATTCTATCGTGGTGAAACTGCAATCTTTCTTATTGAGTGATTGTTTGAAAACATGAATGACAGAAGCCACTTGTTGTGGGCGTAGGCTGTTATATCCAGTTGCTTTGAAAGCGGAATTGGGTTAATTCCGATTGTCTTTGCTTTGAGAATCAAACTTTCCTGTAACACCGTATTATTTCAACTTTCATGTTTCGATTTCAAGGGAGCATTTTTGGAGTTATCACAAACAGTTATAATTTGATTCGAGGTTCTAAATTGACCGGATTAGTCATATATGACGGGAATGACCCCGTTAGTTCAGTTAATTTTTTTTATTGCGAGAGAGAAATGGTCGATTGCCTGTTGGAGTTCTGTACTTTTTTTCATACTTCCTCTGTTCAACTATAATTGTGCTTTTGATAGGTCTGCCAGAGCCAGTCCCCTTCCCCAGTCAGTTGCCAGATTACGAGCCGGAAGTCTTCCACGATCACGCACTGATGTCTCTAAGATGCACTGATACCGATCACCATTCTACCAACACCCAATTCATGCATCAATCTGCCACCAAAGCTAATAGTTAATAAACTAACTTGTCTCAAAACTTGACTAGAAATAAACTTGATTTGGAACCACTGAAAATACCCTTAGATAAAACGACCTCACAAACAGACAAAGACCTCCCCTAGTGATGAATGGTCTTCTATTTTAGTGTTTGATAAATCCTTATTTTGTGCCTTTAAGTTTGCCAGAGTTGACTCTAAAATGGACATTGAATAATACTGTCGTCATTTTTTCATCAGATTCATGGTACAATTTTAACTGATCTTTCATCATAGTACTCTAAGCAAGAAAGCTGGCCATATTACACATCAATTGTACTTGAGCGAATATTTAATAATTGATATTATCAATTGAAATTGTAAATAGCTTCACGCATATTTTATACATAATATTACGTATAAATACAAACAATCCACAGCTTTCCATTTCGTGCTTAATTTTGAACTAAATTCTCTCTTTGAGTAGTACTTTTGAGTTCCTTTCTATTAATTCTGTAAATAGTATTAAAGAATTTGTGTCCATCATTTGAAATTGTTGCATTTCCTTCATCTTCTGATTTGCTGCCGTTGTTCAATTAATTCCTAACTCTACTGTTGTATTGTACATATCTAAATAACCTGTAAATGTGTGAATTTCTTCAATCAATATTTTTTGCTTAATCATTTTTATCGCATCATTTTTGAGGTCTCTAGTCAAAAGGAAGATTGCCGGAATTAGTAAACAGTTAACAAGTTTTTAACCAGAGAAACAACTTGTAAGGATGGAATGAGCATATATAGTCCATGTGTAAATGATCTAGCTGAAACATTTCTGGTTTCTATGTCCTGGATGTACTCACCCAGCTTTAGATGGGTGTAATCACGCAACTATAGAGCATGCGGGGGTGATTGTGCATTAACTCAATAACCTCAGTAGTCTGTTCTGCGAGCACGTTTTTTCACCGACACATTCGCTAGACAAAATTGGGTACAATATCGAGTGCGCTAATGCAAAGCTTGCACTTCAATGAGGTCAGATATGAAAATGCAGGAAGTATTGGTCTTATACGCCAAAATGATAATTTTAAACTTGATAGGCGTTAAGATAATTTAAAATGAAGACAGAAGAGTGCTCTGCAAGCATCATAATGGTGCAGAATATTCTTAGGACAAAGTTTGCCCACAGTCCTGTTGGTCTTTCAATTGCTCTCAAACCACTCTTATAGCAACTATATTAGTCCCGCAGTCTTCCAATTTTTATTTGATCGATGTTTCTTCTGAGCCTTTCGACTTTTTGTCCTCAAAAATGGGAAGACCGGGTAACTACAGGAGTGCATAGTAAGTTCTCTTAGCGCCTTATAGGCGCACTAGTCTCTAAGTATGTAATTCAATAAGACAATTTTAGTATATTTGACCCTTCCCCGTTTTAACCCCATCCGCCATTACCATCTCACTTATATCCTCGCTCCTCTCTCCACTCCACCTCATTCCACCCATAACCCCGAACACGGCCTCTGACCGCGCTAACCAGCCTTCCCTCCTCTACTAGCCCATTAAGCAGCGCAGGTAGCTAAAGCCCACTGCCATCACCAGTCATTTTAGAGGAGTGCTGGCGAGTTATATCTGATGCAATTTATAGTGCGACCGATTACTTGTCTGACTGTTATTGAACTGACTTCTCAAAAAACAATTAAATTAAGTTAGAAGACAACTATTGTAGTTTTTGACAGCAAAGATGTGCTCCATAATCCTAAGTTACTAGCCAGCAGAGGTCAACCTCTCACCAGTCGGTTCTGAGCAATTCGCCCGACTTATGTTTGGAGTTGACCAGGTAAGTGCTTTTTCGAATCGTTTAAAAGATAACAATTGTAGTTATTATAATAGTCCCGCTGGTCATTTTTCATGCAACTTTTTCCCACTACCAACGTACTTTTTGTCGCCTGACCATTTGACTTTTTGTCCTCAAAAACGGGATAAATAAGCAAAGAGCCACAGCATTAAGTTCTGTTAGAGCCGCACATCTCGCCTTGCGTCTTCCCAGTTCTAACTATTGTCTAGCCGAAACTGTCGAGGGGACATCAATTCGTAGTCTGAAAGACAGTTTCTCCCTACTCATCCATGTTCACTCTACTCAATTCACCCGCGTCCCCCACCCACAGACACTTTGCTCACTCAGACCTCATTAATGAAACTTAAGCTAGAACTAAGCTGGTGCGAACTACTGACGAAGCCATCCACAACGACAGAAGTGGTTGAGAGCAATTCACCAGACGTTAGACGGTTATGATTTTCCTTCTGATTTCAATTGTCACATAAAGATCTAAAAGTAGTAAAAACTCCCGAGCAAGCCAGTAAACCACGAGTGCGCGGATGCGAAGCGCTGTGTCGTCGGTTTTTTGCGACCATCAAAAATTTCTCTAGTTTTGATCCTTTATATTAAATGGCACCGCTTGACGTTCGAGAGCAATTCATCCAACGTTAGTCGAATTATGTTCGGAAAAAAAACAACTCGTCAATCAGACACGGTGCATCTCATCTGAAACTAGTTGTTCTAACACGAAGTTCAACGACAGCACGTTTTTAATTCGAAGGTGCTGCTAACAATGTATATCATTGCATATTAGTTCTCATTACTCGCTCAAAAAAAGTTCGTTCAACCATCTCAGACCAAATAAGGTTGAGCGTTTCTGTTCGATAGCTAACTTTTTTGAAGATTTCATTTAAATGTGGTGCTCTTAACCACGTTCAGAAAATTTATCAGAAAACTCATCAGAAAATTTATTTGCAATAAGTTAAATCTGTCATAACGATGAAAAAGTGTTTGTAAAGAGCGATTTCTTTCTGATAAAAGGTATTTCACAACACTAACAGTAACAGCTTGGACAGATCACTAGGCCCTGGTATTGAAAAAATTTTGCTCCTCCATTCAATTGAAAACACGATATAATAAACTCGTCGCATCAACTTTTGTGATTTATTGATTGATATTCGTGCATTTACAGACGTTAACAGTGCAATAGTGCAATTATTTGTTTCTCTTACGTTAAATATACACCCACATAATAACAGGATATAGACCCACACAATAACTGGATAGAACAGCGCGCAAGGCCAAATTTTCAAGCTAGACTGCTACTTTTTTCGTGAGAAATTAACTACCGTTCTCTGACATACCAAGTTCATGGTGTATATTGAAGAGAACCCGGTATACCGGGAGGAACCATGAGAGAAACGAATGTCAAGGGGCAGTTTTCTTAAGTTGTTAGTTACAAACGTGCGTTTTGGTTTTCTGCTTTGTACTTAACGCAATATTGTACTTTTTACCTAGTTTTGCTTCAGCAACCGATAACAATTTTATCGGTTGCACCATTTTATCGTTTTTAAATTTCTAGATCAATGCAGTGCCTTAGTCCCCCCCCCCCCCAGCGTAGTGGGTGCATATTATATGGGACGTGCGTCTGGGTGGGGGGGGGGGGGGTCTCTTTAGATCAGTCAACAAAAATGTTTTGACTGTGACTAAGGGATTCATTTCAATCCATCAATACCTCCATTTGTGAAAAACAGTTGTTAAATTCAATTTCACATGACTTTTTTGAATTGTGAAAGTGTGTTGACCAGTTCTAATGATTAAGTCCAATTCACAAATCAAATTTCTGAATTGGTTGATGGATGCCAATAACAATTATCTTGATTACCTTCTATTAACAATAATTTCCCTTAAGAACGTGTTTTTCTATGCCCGTTGGCTCATTTGAACAGATTCGGTATACTCTTTGTAAAAGGCAAAGTTTAACCTCTCTCAGATAAAACTATTACCCTCCTCTTCTACTCAAAGCCTCACTATGAAATATTTCAATTGGTTGCAAGATTATATTATAAATAGATTAAAATTTACCCAAACAATACGAAATATAGAAAGAAACTGGTTAAAAGCAATTTTCTTACATTCTTTATTAGTCTTCGCCACTATCCGCCTAATTTTAGGTTTCGACCCAATGTTCTTGACCTCTACTTCCGTCGCTCCTTCCACCTGGACTGGCACTGCTACTGGCGGAAGGGTTTCCATTCATACTTCCTACACTGTGCTTCCCAACACTGGCTTTCTCAGGCGACCGCATTCGTCTTGCTTCGGTAATTTTGGGAATTTGCACCCAAAGGAGGAAGCACAAAATGAGCGCAGAGATAATCTGACAAATTCCACACACAATAAATGGGTATTTCGGGTCCAGAGTGTAGAGTGCAGTTCCGCCCGAATAGCCGATTGTTCGGAGAGCGAAAATGAACAAACTGGAGATCGAGATAAAGCGACGTGCAATTCGTGGGCTGGGCACGAGCAGATTAAACCCGGGCATTTGAGATGAAGTCCGCAAGGCGTTGAATAGCTCACATACGAAGATAACTATTGACCAGCCCCACCATACGTTAATGAAGGGCAACATACATATCACAGCTATAAGGGCGTTGCCAAAAATAACGCAGGCGAAATTGTCAATTTTGATCAAGGAAACCAAACAGAATACTGGAATGACAACAAGCTGAGGCAGAACAATTGTTATAGATGCCTCCCTAGGGTTGTACCCCCAATTCTCTTTAAGATACTTAGTTCCACACAGGGTTATAACAGCCAGACTCATTCCAGCGCTTTCTGAGAAGAACAGGTATAACCAGGCAGCCCAGCTGGCTTTCGAGATGTCTTTCCACAAAAGGTGGAAGTAGTTTGAGTTATCATCTCTAGTTTGGGAAATGCTGGTTAGGATGCTGGCCATGGAGCTGACACTCATGTGGCGACTTCGACGGCGATCCACTTGGTCTCGTATTTCTTTGGGGGGCCATTCCCGCTCTTCCTCGTGTCGCTCCAGGGCATCTTCGTCCATTGTGGAGTAGGAAGCACGGTAGAGACGAGAGGCTGACTCGGGAAACAGGAGAGATTCACCTTCGTTCTCCACCTACAAACAAGCATTTTAACTATTTTTATTAATCACTTTGTTTTTAATATCGCGTGATAAATTTCTCGAGGATAAATGTCATTCATAACTTAAAAAATTCATAAGATCTCATCAGTTCACCGCCCGATACATGAAGAAAATCGTGTGTGCAATTTAAGCGCATCAACCCATATAATCGTGTTTACAATTCACGGCAGTCAAAAATCCAAGCGAAGTTGCTACTTTTCCCTGATTTGTGCACTAAATCAACAAATTTTGGAAGTATCGCGAAATACTTCGTATATATTAGAGCAAAATCTTAGTCGTCCCAGCGATTTAGTGCCCTGACACGAGCGCTCTTGCACTCGACCCGAGTGCTGGACACGAGGCCCGAGGGGGACTAAGAATTTCTTCTAACGTATTTAGAGAATCAAGGGTACGAAACTGTTAATTTAGAAATTAAAGTACGATTTTGCAGATTACTGAGTTCTTTCCAAAAATGCAGGCGTTGAAATAAACCAAACTTATCCGTCGTCTCCGATAGCGAAGCAGCCGATTTTCAGTGGTTTGATTCGAGTGTCAACAATTAGGTTTCTTAGTGTGAATGAAATTAAGACGTATAGACGTGAAGGTCTAATTTTTTGTCCTAACTCAGTGTCCTATAGGACAAAAAAATATTTTCAATTCTTTAAGTCAAAATTGAGTCTTTAAAACTAAGCTCTCTGCCTCAAATTTTAAGTAACTGATGAAATTGTACCCTGGGTTCTCTAAAAACGATCATGACTCACAACTGCACTTCTGTTGCCAACAAATTTGTTGTTCTAGAGATAATCGTTAGTCTCCCACAAACTTGAAACACAACAAATGACTAAACTGCATCTGTTTACAATTTACTTGAACGTGGTGCCCTTTAATAAAACCATTGATATCACGGCAAATGTAAAGGAAGCCGAAGTAAAAGTAAGCCTACAGAAAAGCAAGCCGAAAGTTGTGTAATAGTTATGTAATCTATAAGAAATAATCCATTGTTAGCCGTTACAATCAATACTGCGCGTAGTATTATAGTGCATAATGTATTCCAATGCACCAAAGAAACAACAATACGCCCCACTGTGGGATGTAATCCGGAAATTGCGGGGAGCGCGCCCACCGACCCGCCAGGGGCAACTTAAAATACGGGTATCCCAAATTTTTCGGCTTGCTTGCCTATCGGCTTGCTTGACCGCTACCGTGTCATTGGTTATTGTTAAAAGTTAATTAAGTGATATCAGGTGGCGGTCACGCAAGCCGATAGGCAAGCAAGCCGAATTTTGAAAATGAAGTCAAGTAAACCAAAAAATTTGGGATACCCGTATTTTAAGTTGCCCCTGGCGAGTCGGTGGGTGCTCCACGCGATTTTCGGATTACATCCCACAGCAAATGAGAGGCATAGCTATAGACAGCGGTCCGCTGAGCTCCGTACCGTACCCACTAGATGTCTAAAAATTGACGTATTTTTGTTTCTTTGGTGCATTGGAATACATTATGCAGTATAATACTACGCGCAGTATTGATTGTAACGGCTAACAATATATTATTTCTGATAGATTACATAACTATTACATAATCTTCGGCTTGCTTTTCTGTTGGCCTACTTTTACTTCGGTTTCCTTTACATTCTTCCTGACACATTAGTCGGCCAATGCTCCTCGTCGCAAAGCCTTGAGAAATGTTGAGGACGCTTTAGCCAGCTACTAAAATGAATGGCATCTTGACTTCCGCAATTCTCATAAAAAATATTTTTTTGTGTCTCCAGCAATTACCAAGGATTCATCAAAGTTCCTGACTGCGACTAATAGGTTTGTCTTGTTTGCAGTGTGCAGACTATTGTTACATTCGAAAGCTGATGTTAATCTGCTAAGCCACAAGGCCTGGAAATTTTCGACTGAGTCGAAATCGCTATCGTTTACAAAGATTTTTCATTCAAACAGGCGAATGACGAAAGAATAGCACATCCCGGGACATCACGATCCCGAAATCACTTGTGGCGGTTGATAATGTCTCCTCTGCCAGCTGCAGCAATAGTCTTGGCCACCATATTTATCCGTTGTTCTGTCATTAGAGAGGACAGTTTCAATATAGAGAAAACAAGATTCGAGTTTGCCTTTGCAACTCACTTGATATTTGCGGGTGCTCATACGGCGGACCAGGAAGAGCCAAGGCGGTGCGCTCAACCAGTACTCAGAACTAGGTTTGCTGCAGAGAAGTCTATGTGAGCCGGGCATCAATTTTTTTGAATGGAATGCTGGTCAAATTTATCGAGTATCGCAGTTTTGGGTTGTCGGGAAGTTCCCTAGGAAATGTGCCATTGTAGATGTGTTGCAATCAATCATTCCTGTGACTATTTAAGCATGACAGAGCAGAATTGATACAGACTGTAATTTTAGAACATAAGTCTACGAAGTTGAATCGGCAGTGTGGCTTGTTTCCACAAAACTGCGAGATGACGCATCTCAGAAAAAGTTTTAGAGAATCCATTTAAGTTGTGTCACTCATTAAAAATAATGGAAAATTTGAGGTAAGGTTGTTTAATGAGTTTCAGTCAGCTTTGGACAACTCAAAGTGGTTTTGGATTTCCGCACGCACGAGTTTCCCCCTCACCAGATCAAATTTCCCAATCTTTCAAAATTTGGGCTCTAAAAGCACTTGAACCCTGAGCTGCTTCCAAAACTTCTATGCTATTAAATGTGGTCCGTTGTGTATCTTCATCAATACTACACATTTTTTGATATACTTGACACATTTTTTGATCATGGAGACGATATTAGCTCAATTCTTTGCTCGTTACGCTGATTCAATGTCAATGCCATTATAGTGAGTAAAGTTTGGGACTTTTGTGGGTTGCGACCCCAAAATCTTTTAATTCATTGCAATCCTGTGCTCTCCACTAAGCCAACTGGTCCACACTGCGAGATTCCTACTATGCTCTTATATTGAGCTATCATTTCAAGAGCTCCATCTTATGATCACAACTTTTTTTTAACTATAGTGTACACTCTAACAGACGTACTTCTCCGTTTTCAACAATTACTCTACACAAAAAATCCTTGTTAGTAACGCAATTCTGCCTTAAGAGGAACAGATCTTTTGTTTGGGCCTTGAGAGAAGCGTTTTCATTGTTCAAACGGTCAAACCACCGCAAAATTTTTGCAGATCTTCAAACCAAATCGAACTAATTCAATGATTTTACCCATCAAGGCACTTTAGCTTAACTTTAGTGCCATTATTGTTTAATAGGCCAAAAAACTTACGTGTTGCCAATGTTATTGCAACTTTCAAGATGATTCAAATAACCCGCCGAAATTGCAACAAAAACTTTGAATCTTTTGTCCAACAACGTGAAACTTAGACGTGCTCTTTTAACAAATGATTAGACTAGAGATAGGTTTTAAAACATAATTTTGGTTTAAAACAAGCTGAAAATGTATTTCATCCCCTTACAAAACTGCAAAGAAGCAACAGAAAAGTGGTAAAATTGCTTCTGTCATATAAAGACCAAATAACGTTTTTTCTAACGTTTTCTTTCTAACATTATTAAAAATATCTATCAAGTTTCAAAAAGAGCTATTTAATAAACCTCCTCATTTCAATACAAAAGCTGAGAAATCATATAACCATTTTGCAAAACCGAAAAGAACAGACAGAAAATTCCTGAAAAGCTTCTTACAAAAAAAACCTACAAAGAGGTTTGTGTTTTCATTGATCTTAATTGCATACTACTAGCCGCGAGCCTAGTTAATGGGGTAGTATGTATTCCTAAGAGCCTAACAAAATCCGACATTTATACTTATTTTGTTTTCCTTTTATGAATACTACTAGCCGCACATCTAGTTAATGGGGTAGTATACACTGAAAATACATTCAAAATAAGAAAGAGAAGATACGATCTATTTTCTTTTTCTCAGAAACAAGGAAATCAAAAGCTCTCGAATAATTCCCCACTCAAACTTCGCTCACGCATACAATTCCTTTAAGTTGGAAAACTCAAACGTCTCTTCTTTTTTGTCCGCGGTCTGAGAAGTTGCCGAAAGAAGTCCCTTTTTCCCCTTTGGGCTCAGTAGTTACCAGTTGAAGAGGAAGGTGTTTGCTTTGGGTCGCAGTAGTCAACAAAGTAAAGATGAGCAATCCAGAGGTGGCAGATAACATCCAGAAACAAATACGAGCAGTTTAATGGTAGCAATTGTCCTTAAGTTCATAAGAATAGCAAAAGAGAATTTCTTGGAAAAGAGCTTCAAAAAAGACCCAGCAATTAAGCAGCCAGTTTTCTCTGCTTGTCTGTAGCTCACGTTGCCTGGTCGCACCGCATTTTAAAACCCAAAAAATTAACTTACTTTGCAGAAGTATTAAAATAGATTTAGTTTGGTTGGTTTTTTGGTTTTATTTGTTACTAAGACTCCACAAAAAAAGGAAAAAGTTCAGTAAAAAATTTTTCTGGTACTTTGATTGTGACTAAAGGAGAACTAAAAATTACAGGAGAATCGCTGCATAATCATATATGTAGTAAAAGAAATTGAAAGCAATTATTTGGTCCTGTTCAACAAATCAACAGTACACACGTGCGAACGCTTAGTTTTTCCTTTTTTAAGCAACTTTTTAGCCAGATTTAGCGACATAAGAGGTTATTAATTTACCAAAAAAGTCGTCCCTCCGTAAATTTTGAGCCCTTTTTACCTTTACTTTACAAACGACAGAACAATTACGAGTTGACTACAGGCGGTTCGTCAAGATGACAAAAGAAAACTGCCAGAAATTACAATACGCAATGAACAAGTTCAAAATGACTGAGCTCAACATGAAAAATCAGCTTGACCTCTTACAGACATCCATTGAGCAGAGAAAAAGCTTCCGCACTCTTTCCTTGTTGATCAAAAAAATCAAGGAGAGCGTTGAAGAGCTGATGACAAACCTCGACAGCATCAAGATGGAAAAAGTCAGCTCTAGTAGCATAAACTCAGTCATGAAACGTCAATCGAATTTGATCTCTCGTCTGGAGAAGTTGGAACTAGTTGGAACAAATTTTTCTCTGCTCCGACAGTCAAGTAGTCTTGGACTGGACAGCCTCAAGTAAGAAACAAATCGTTTTTGTTTCAAACAGATTGCAAGAAATTCATGAAATTTCTTCACCCCAGCAATGGCATCACATTTCAACTTATCTCAATCCCGCTGATCACGGAACTCGCGGCCTTGAGACAAACGAAATTCAGCAGAAATGGATAGATCCACCCCAATTTCTTAGCGAAAACGAGCCGGCCTGGAATGAGATAAACAAACCACGCGCAACATGTGCGGCAGTCACGAGAAGTCCCAAGACAATTAAACCTATAGTCGATCCGAGTAAATTCTCGTCATGGAACAAACTTCTTCTGACAGTTGCAACAGTGTTCAACCTAATTAATCGCGCAAAGAAAATGCGAACGAACAATCACCAATACACAACTGAAGACATTCAATTATCAAGAAATTATCTCCTGAAATTATCTCAGGACACTTTTTTCCATTCAGCCATTAATTCCTTACAGCGTGGAATCAAACTAGATTCTGAGTGCAAAATACGATGCCTAAATCCGTTGTTGGATGAGAACGGATTACTCAGATCTTGTGGCCGATTGCAGTATGCACCAACACAACTGGATTTAGAAAAACGTCCCATAATTTTAAACGCCAAGGACAAAATTGTTCGTTTATACGTGGAACATGCCCATCAAGTATGTATTCAACAGTCCACAGAACCAACAAAAGCAATCATTTAACAACGTTACCATGTGATTGGCCTTCGGAAAGCGTTAGCAAGCGTACGATTTCATTGTTTCTTATGTCGACGCTTTGACACGAAAAACATTCAACCAATTATGGTACCATTACCCAGTTTTCATTTTCCAACAGCAGAAACACAGTTCCCCTTTGCTAATTTTGGTGTAAATTTCTTTGGACACTTCTGCATCAAAGATTCCAAAGGCATTATAGAAAAGCATTATGGTCTGATATTTACTTGCATGGTGACGCGTGCAGTTCTTAGAAACGTGTCCAGACCTAAATACAGATACGTTTCTCAATGCCTTCAGAAGATATTGCGGTAGTTGATGCCAGCCCCAACTTATCTACAGCGACAACGGAAAACTTTCGTAGGCGCCTCAGAAGATCTTAAGAAAACTGTTAAAGCATTGAACAATGATAGGATCTACAAAGCTTTAGCAGTAGCCAATACAACGTGGAAATTCAACCCCCGTTTTGGCGGTGTCTGGGAGCGTTTGATCCAGAGCGCCAATGAACGCTCCTTCTCATTCTAGGATGCAGAAGACTCTCTTTTGACACTTTCCTAACAATCATGCTGGAAACAGAATCAATCAACTCCAGACCACTGACTAACGTTGCTGAGCAGCCCGACAACGAGGAACCCTTGACTCCAAACCACTTTCTCATCCAGCGTCCCTTCAATAGCTTGCCACCAGGACAATTTGGAGAACAGCAACCTGCAAGCTTGAAGACATGGAAGAACACGCAGAAGCTGATGAACCACATATGGCGACGCTTGGTAAAAAAGTATCTGCCAACCCTTAGCCGACGGTCAAAATGGTCAAACAGCAACGATCGACCGCTCAAAGTGGACGACAATTTTTGGGGTGTTAAAAGACCAAACACCAAGAGGAATCTGGCCACTGGGAAGAGTCATGGAAACAACACCTGGAAGAGATGGAGAAACAAGAGATGGAGAAACGTTTTCACCTAGAAATGTAAAAACGTCTTACGGCACGTATGTTCGCCCTGTTTCCGGTCTCGCACGCGTTTTTTCTCCGTAGTATTTTTCTGATTTTTCTTCGCTCCGGTTTTAGGCAACGTGAGATACCCCCTTCCCCCAAATTGATGTACTGATGATATTGACAACATTTCAGCCCACAGTTTCAGAGCTAATTTCAAAGAAGATGACAAAAGACTTCAATCAATTGATGCCTCCGAAAACTCTGGATGCCCCCTTTGTACCCTTGCAGCACGTGGCCAATGTTATTGCAACTTTCAAGATGAATCAAATAAACCGCCAAAATTGCAAGAAAAACTGACTCTTTTGTCCAACAACGTGAAACTTAGACGCGCTCTTTTAACAAATGATTAGACTAGAGATATGTTTTTAAACACTACGAAATAATGATGGCCATCAAAACCTACGAAAAAGAGGTACAATTATTGGCTGCTTTCGGTCAAATTGGGAATGAGGCATTTGAAAAATGCAAAACTATCATTTTTGGCTCTTGATCAATTAAATAGTTGATCACACAATTTGTTGATTAAAGCTCGTTATAATGACTACTTTCAATATCATGCAATTCGTACCGCAAAATTACTCGCACCTAGATATTGGATCTTTGCTGTCACCTCTCCTCAGCTCTATTCTATATAGCTAATTTTTTTTGCACCCTCAAATTAAATGTTTTCTGCAATTGCTTTCCTGAAAACCAAATTTGTTAACCAAACTTTTGTACCCAAAATCATAAAAATTGGACAAAACAAAGCTTCTGCCATGCAGGCATTATTTGCAAAATACATGTACTATTTTGAAATTTTGTATTTGTATGTAAAAATATGCACATTGCAAAGAAACATTATATGTATCAGTGTGCTTAAACACGTATAGGGGGTTTGCAAAAATGATTCCAGCCTTCATGCGGTTTAGCAGTTACCAGGGACAATTTATAGAGCTGTCTCAAAATTTTTCTGTTTACTTGAGCACCTTAAAGATTCTGATTGCTTACCCATCGGCTTCTTTGACTTTAACCTGTAGCTTTGTAATTATGTCTTGAGTTTTTCGCAAAAATTGCAAAGTCTGATAAAAAATCAGAGTTGACTTTGTATAAAAATTAATGAGACGGTCTTATGAAGAAACGTTTTTCATTTGGACCTTCTCTGTCTTTGGTCCGAAAACGCCAACGTTCCAAAAAGAGCATGGTCGAGCTCGAGTAGTGAAGTTCACCCCAGACACACATTTCTATCACTTCGCCCCGGTAATACTTACATCACTTTGATCAACCTGGGGTACATGTTCAGCAACCTGCGTAGCCACCGCAGCTGACAATTGGGCCCTTCTAGCCTCCCTGGCTGCTATTTTGCGCTTTTCCTTGACTTTAGTGTGGATGTACATGAATATGGTTGCTATGGTGACGAAGGTGTAAGCACTGCTGATCCAGACAACTAACCCATCCCACCCAAAGTGCTGGTAGAAGACAGTTGTGGCTAATAATTCCACTGCATGTACTGCACTTTTCCCAACTGTGAAGCAGTTTGACAAGAACCTGCAAGACAAGTCATAGTTTTAAACCTGATTTTTAAATCAACAGTAAATAAGTAAATAAGTTTGTTCCCGTTTTTCTTATGTACGGCCAATTTTTGAAAGTTTGCTAACCTTGGTTTTTCAGTAAAATTATAAGCGAGTTTCCGAAACTCTTCGGGTTATTTATCGAAATTTTCATTTTCTCAAATACTTCAAAAATTTGTCAGCACTAAGAAATACGCCTATAAATGCTAAAACACGTACAAATTAGGACCTTGAGAACGGTCGCTTCTTTTTCTTTGAACTCTGTATTGCTTCGTGCGAAAGAAAAATTACCGAATTTACTGAAAAAGAGCATAGCTCAAATTGAAAAAAGTTTCTATAGTTGTTATGATTTCCAAGTAATTATTCTAAATCGTATATCAAAACCGAGGGCCATTAAAAAGAAGACTAGTATGAAGTCGGAGAAAGTTACAGATTTATACAGAGCCACTTCTAAAAAGTTAAAATTCGTAATAATTAATTGATTACGTACAATTTTTTATTCTTTATTATTATTATCCTTATTGCCAACGAGCAAGTGCAAGGAGGATTTATGTTCCCAAGAGGACGATTTGGTAGTGTTCGTGAGTACCCCAGAATGGCGCAAGCAAAAGCATAGTAAAAAATTCAAAATCTTACAAAAACAGTTACTTTTTATTCGTCTACTGTAGAAAACAAACAAATGAAAAATAGAAGCTCACACAAACAAGGATCAACTAGAAGAGATGCAATTGCGGGAAAATAATTCGTAACAAGAACAGGTTTATGAATTACATGAGCAACTAGATGAATCAAAGGAAGAAATTTCTTGCTATAAAACGAGGATAGAAAAACTTCAAACTCAGCAAAAACTCTTGAAAGACTGAATTCGTGCTCAAGAGCAATACAGTAGAAACAACACGTTGGACATTTGTAACCCACAATTTGATGCGCAACGAAGTAACAACAAACTTCTCGACACTCTCCGGTTCTTTGAAAAAAATCTCGGAATCAGAATACATGTAACGAGAATAAAAGCTTGCCTATATACTCCCTGGGAATGGAATTGATTATGTCTTGCCATCAGTTTTCATCAAATTCATTAACTTTGACGACAAGAACAACGTTTACAAGTCACTCAAACTATAAAAGAAATGGAAAAAAGTTGAGATAAATGATCGATACATTTATATTAAGGAACACTTGCCAACAGTTGTTGCTGAATGGAAAAATGAAGCTAAATAACAAGATTTCATAACTTCAACAAACACCTGCAAAGTTTCTGTTCTGGTCTCGAAAGCTAACAACAAGATCGGTTTTCATCGTATCAATTATTATAGTGATCTTGCTAATCGTTCAAATGCTATCAATTGTGAAGACGCCAGTTATAAACGCAAACTGGAAAAAGACAACGATGGGAAATCAATGTTCTCCCGACATGAAACGAGTCCACCAACAGAAAACTATAACTGTGAACCAAAAACCGAAATTGTGACTGTACTTATTTGTTGTGACCACTTCACAAAATTTGATGTTTTTTGTGTGTGATAAACAAAATCACTAAAAATAAGGTTGCAAAGCAGAAAATGATCGGTCTCCTTTGAACATTAGCGCTTCGTATTTGAATTACATGACCGTACTTTTTTCGTTTTTCTTTTTGTTCTAAAGATAACAAGAATAGCGACATTCGCTTCTCTTATTGCAGGAGGATATCACAAATTAATATTACTCTTTGGCTTTGCGACATCCGCATTGTCCAACTTAATTTCAATACTTTTCCACTCATAATTTTCAGTCAATTCAGCTTCGACATCCGCACTGAACTTTCTTACAAAGGTCTGCTGTCAAGTTGAGCAATATCCACTCTTCTTGTACGCAGAGGAACACCACACGGTTTTTTACAAAAAAAATCAAAGTAACGGATGCAGCAGAAAACAAAATGGCAACATTTATACTGGGGGAAATCAATCGCTATATGTTTTTCAACAAACAACGTCTTCAAACCAATTATGTCCTCAACACAGTCTACTTCTTCAAAACATAAGGTTCCTAAAAAAATGAGCTGCTGATTCTAAAAAATCATTGAAATCGCAGCCATCTGACTTTTCTTTGCTTGACTGAAACATGGTTATCGGACAATCATACGAATCTCCTGATCAAAATTGACGAATATAATGAACCGTTTAACATGCAGCCGTCAACAAAAGTGGAATTGCTGTTTTTTCAAAAGGAATAGTGATGGAAGAACTGCACAAAAAAATCACAAAATACAAATTTTAGGAGCCAAGAAGTCTGGAGCCAATGCTATCTATATAACAGCTGTTTACATAAAACCTAAAGCTCATGTAAACGATTCCTTGATTAAGCTCGAAACCCATCTTAGTGATATCTACTTACAGCCAGATGACATAAATTTTCTATGCAGTAACGCTAACATCGATCACAGCAGGGAATAGAGCAGAAAAACTAATCTTGTAACTAGTCTCAGCTGTTTTGGTTTGCAATGTTTGAACTACTTATGTTGGACATGAACTTATTAATGTCGTCTACTCTTATAAAAAAATTCAAATAGAGATTTTAGAGACATCAATTGCTGACCATTATAGTAACGGTATCGAGAGTTGCAGTCGGAACACAGGAAGATAGCAAAAAATAACCCGCTATCAAAATTGAAATTTGCTGAAAAATTGAATCAAAAGAAACTGAAAATTTAAACGCTTTTTTAGCTACAAAAAGTCCAAATATATTTGAATCTAAGGATATACGCACATGTTTTGAACACTTTACTTTAAAATTAAAACACCAGGATCAAAAAACTGTCTAACTAAAAACATTTAAAGAATACAAAATTGAGAGTTCATTAAATTTGGTGCTTTATTTTACTGTGAAAAGACGTCTAAGAAAAATTTTCGTCAAAAAGAAACAATCATTTTTCAAACACTGCTGCCGAGTCAAATAATAAATCTTTTAAATGCGACTGTCGAGCAGTGTCACGAGTTTAATCAGTTTTTTTACTTCTGTCGCAGAGAATATGAACAAAACAAAATGAAAATTGGAATCATGACAAAATTGTACGAGTGCGCTGTTCAATGTATCTTCTAAATATTACTAATGATGTGGTTGAAGAAATTGTAATGTCACTGATGACAAAATAAACAAGTGAATGTTTTGAGATAAATGTTTTTGTAACACAGTTTATGCTTTTCGGGATTTTAGACTCACTGACATTTTTCATAAACAGA
This sequence comes from Convolutriloba macropyga, assembly GCF_964194025.1. Taxonomy (NCBI): domain Eukaryota; kingdom Metazoa; phylum Xenacoelomorpha; order Acoela; family Convolutidae; genus Convolutriloba; species Convolutriloba macropyga. Next base: position 32,825,854 of record NC_134481.1, on the reverse strand, counting down.
GCACCGAAAGCATAAACATTCCCAGACTGCGTCCAGAGGGCAATTGTTGTCCAAATTTTCAAGTCTGGAAATAAAAGTATTCGAAAAGATTATCAACATAAGAATGAACAGTTTCCTCAAACATACAAATCAACTGCACAACAATCAATTTGTCTTTAGATCAAAATTTGGCACCATAGATGCTTTGATATCAGTTGTAGACTCAATCAGATACAATTTGAACAAGCCAGAAATTTCAACACATGCAATATTTCTGGACTTAAAAAAAGCTTTTGATACAGTAGATCAATCAATTATCGTAGAAAAGTTTTGGAGAATGGGATTCCGTGGACTTGACAATACCTTACTAAAAAACCATCTAACAAACAGAGAATAAAAATTACGTTGCGGAGATACTGAATCCTCAATTTTAACTAAGAATAGGTGTACCTCAAGGCTCAATTTTGGGACCATTAAAGTTTATCTTGTATGTAAACAACCTTCCGGAGGCTACAATGAACCTAACAGTAGCCCTTTACGTCGCTGACACAGCTTTGATACAACTCAGTCAGTCTGATCTTAGTCAGCTTGTCTTAGGCATGAAACAAACCAATAATTGGTTGAACAAAAATAAAGTTAGTTTGAAATTCGATAAAACTTTTTTAATCAGCTTTCAAAAAGGGTGGAAACAAAAGCAATCAAATATCAATCGAGAGAAATCAGATTTAAAACGAAAAATCGGTGAAGCATCTTGGAATCTTGATTGACAGGGAAACTAAGTTATAAAGATCACATTCAGTATTTGATTCATAAAATGAATGTTTTTTGTGCTACATTCTGTAAACTAAGAATTGTCTTACATAAAAATCAATTACTTTTGCTTATAAAACTTATGGGCAATCTTACAGAATGGAGTTTTAATCTATGGTACAGCTACAAATTGTGACATCAGGAAAATAAATAACCAAATTAAACATCTAGTGAGAATTATAAATGGGAAACGTAAGTTTGAGTCAATTGAGGACTTTAGAAATGCAGCAAAAATCTATAAAAAAGTTACATTTATATGAGCTATTGAAATTAGTTACTACGAACATAAGGGAGTTAAATGATTGCAGTACAAAAAAATGCTTATTTTCAGAATGAGTGATCTAAACAAAACTAATACACAGAATATACGCAAAACAAGTTTTTATACGAAGGACCAATTAACATTATTAAGATAATTTCAACAAGAACAGGAAAACTGTTCGTAAAAATACTAAGATTTCAACCTGGATTCACTGAAGAAATTAAAAAAACTGTCTATAATATGTTGTAAAGATTTTGCTCATCGGTTTTGTGATAACTTTATATTAGGCAGTGCCGATTTGCTAGAAGGTTTCTATTAAGCTTTTTTTCTGATAATTGAAATGTATCAAGACGCTAATTTTTCTGTTTCATGAGGCACCGCATGACGAGGCAACACTGCCTTTTGGTGTTTTCTCGGTACAGTATGTGTCTATACAAAAAGTGTGAAAATTTATACATTTTTTTGTTTGTCTGTTCCGAAAACAATTATTATTAGTACGTTTCGAAAAATCGTCCGTGTTGTTACCAATCACAAAACTTGTTACCAATGCACAAAGCTTGTTTTCCGTGTTGTTAGCAATCCCAGAAAATGTTTTTATGATGGAAACTCACTATATACACAATTGTGAGCCTAATATAAGCCCAATAAAAATAAAGTCATTGCAGTTTCCAAACATGATCCCTGCTTGTGAAATTCTATGTCAGCGACAGCCTGTCTACCTAGCTCGAGGAGGCACATTTTTGCAAACAAGTTACAAAAAAATATATTACAAGCAACTTTCCTACTCTTAGAGCAGTAAAGCCAAAATCACAAATCAGCTCGATAAAATGTTCTCACTTGGTGTCATCTTCATCTTTCGTGATAGTGAGAGCCCTCGCAACAGTGGACCCGCAACTGAATGTCAACAACACCATGCACACCCCTACCCACGTTCCCTGCGCCTCATGTGGAAGGAATCGGTACAATTCAGACAGGGAAGTCGTGAAGATAGCCTTAGTGCCCAGTACCATCATGATCTCGTAGTTGGAAGAAGGGAAGATGAATATCAAGAAGGAGGAGAGTATTTTGGCAGCCGACATGAATCCACTGATCAGAGACAGATTCGGGAAGTTCTGAAAGATAATAACAAAGATTAATCCTAACAAAACAAGACAAAGTTATTGAAAAAACGCGCGCACAATTATTGCACTATGAATTTTAGGTCAAAATAGATTAATTTCTTCATCTTTTCTTTAACTTTTTAAAGCATCTTATGAACTCATTAACGAAGAGACAAAGGTAGCGAAAAGGAAAAGTCAAATTGAAAGCTAGAAAAAGCAAGCTATTCTGTAGTTCAGAAGCAAAGGAAAATAAGATCTTCGAAATTTGGGGCAATGATTTTTTTTGAAACGTGTAAATTACTCAGACTATAACTCTAAGGATAGATATCTACATGCTCTAAAATGTTAAATAAGTTAATCAGCATTGTTATTAATATAATAATCTTCAAATTGTGGCCGTTCGTTTTCATAGGTAAAAATAGGATTTGAAGGCTCCTATTTGTCTATTAACGGGTACTTTCTTGTGTTGATCGAGCAAAAACTCGGTTAAAACATTTTTAAAGCAAGTTTTACTGTTAAAAGTTCTTATTGAAGAGGGCAATCTGTTCCATTTTTGAACACTTTTCAAGATTAAGGATTTGTTACTCCACTTCGTTTTCGTTTTCTTACTCCACTTCGTTTTCGTTTTCTTAATGATAGCATGTTTTATGAACTCGAAAGAATCTTTGCATGTTTCAAAATCAGGCACTCAATAAAATTGAGTAAATGGCTGATCGCAAGAATGTTGAGATGACCGAAAATTTTGGGAACACAGTTTCTTGTCTTATTCGAGCATTTAAAATCATTTGATTATTTTTGTCAGGACATATGCACTTCTGATTAGTTCATTATTCAAGATTGTAACAATGCATTTTACTTTGAGCTCAACTTACTTTTAGACCACTTGTTCTTTTTTGCAAGACAATATATTCTGTTCTAATCATCTTTTCGAACTATAAGAGTTGGCTTCGATCTAAAGAGTCGGTTTTATCTGTAAATCTTTATTTAAACATTTAAGTTTGCTTACAGGCTACCAGTTTTTCATTATGTGTTAAAATTGGAGTGTCGCTATATACTGAATAAGTTCCCAGTTTTTACATCTCATTAGTTTACATAAAATTGCAATTTCTACACTTCGGTTTGCAAGGATTTTTTTCGTGTTTTTAAATCACAAAAAATCCTTTTACATCTTTTTAAAATCCTTTTAAAATCTTAAAAATTTTTTAAAATCTTGTTCAACAAATTGTTTATTCCTGTTCGCTAATATTTATCCTAATACTCGCTTGAATAAACAAAGGTTTCTACGATCAAGTTTTTCGTAATGAACAATTCATAGAGTTGAAAGGTATTTTCAAATTTGTGACAGATAGGATTTTTTTAACGCTTTCAGAAAAACAGGTGTGACAACAGTATCAGTCAGCGGCTATCGAAGGCACAACAAACGCTTTTTTCTTGAAAAACGTTCCCTTTTCTACAAATACGAAAGTAAAAGTAAATTTTTACAAAGTTACCTTATCAATTCTCCTTTATGCGTCAGATGTATGGTTCTCGAATTGGCCAAATTGCTGGAAACTCGAAAAGATGCAAAGACGAGCGCTCAAGTGGGATTGGAATAAGATATTTTTAACCGATAGTGACTACAATCGGAGCCTCATTTACCACAATTCGTTGCCAATTGGTTTTCTTTTGGTTCGAAATGATCTTATGCTGAACAAAATTACAACTGTGATACTGCCCTTAAGTTTGATGGTTAGAAAGTTTTCAAGGGACCACACAGTAACGGTTCTGCAGCAAAACAGTTTTTGAGGACAAATTTTAATTGGAAGAAATGAGTCAAATTGGAAGAGTATTTTGTTTTGAGAGTTGTAAAATACGCGAATTCTCTCAGCAAAATGACATCAGTTTTGACTGGACATAGCCATTTCGGAAACAGTTGAACTCTCTTTTGAAATTTAAGGTTTTGAACTTTACATACTATCAGTATCTTGTAAACTGGTCCTGTTTTGTAATTAATTGACAAACTGATTCCCTTATCGCGGGTACCAAGTCAATTAAATAATAATAGTTAGAAAATGGGCTTGAATCTCTCGCAATTAATTTCAATCAACGGAATATCTCAAACTGAATTAAAAAATGTTTGCAAACAAGTAGGCAGCAAAAAGACCCATGTTCTTGAGAGGCGCTCAAAAAAAGAATTTTTTACAGGCCAAACAGTTTCAAGGATCCAAAAGGCATCAGGTTTCGATATGTTATTAGTTTTTATTAGGAATGAACTTGTTTCTTATCTTTAATTGCAAATAGATTGGAATCAGTTTATGAAGTAGGCAGACATTCAGACATGCTACCAATGTGTTAAAATGTTTTTCTAAAACCAATAGGCAGTTTTATCTTCAAAATGTTTCAGCATTTATTTCTTTAGTCATTTGTGAAGTACAAAATTCATTGATTAACCTGGAGTCAATTGTCCAATTTAGGTTAATTGTTGACGTTGTCAAGGTCTTCTGTTGTTTTTTCTTCACACAGCGTTTTTAAGGCCAGGGAGACCAGTGGCTTTTTTGTGTTTTTTTTGGCACGCGGACTTAAGGAACAATTATTTTTAAAAACTTTATTTTTGCATTTGGACAGGCATAAAAAGCATCCTTATTTACAATAATTGTGGTTCACCGTTAATTTTTAATAAACGATAATAGATGATTATATGGTTTTGCATTTTTCTGCAAAAAAAATTGCAATTTTATCGGAGTTGAACAAATTTTGCATGATTGTCTGTTATCTAAAATTTAAAGGTTATCTTTCAAATGTTATTTGCATGGATGTGTTTAGATTCAATAATCTAATATCAGGGTGCTTTGTGATCGTTTAAAATTTTTCATTATGAGAGAAGTAGCTAAAATAGTTTTTTCTAAAAGACACGGAATCCCCCGTTTGATTTCTATCTAAATAAATTTTTGCTGCTCGCTTTGAAAATGAATACGACTTTCTGGCTAAATTGTTTTATGTTACGTTCAATGCTAATCATTTGGTGCAACGGCTGTTGACAAGTTGTTCTGCAACCTAAGCATTATATACTTTCTTCGACAAGCAAAGCACGAATTGATATCTCTAGGTTGTTCTTAAGTGTCTAACAAAGTCTCAAGTGTTAAGTATGTGGAAAATTCTGAATAATCAAGTCTTAAAAAAAGTCAGTTCTCGAATTTTTGAGCATCGAATTTTTGTTTTGATTTTCTTGAATTTCGAAAAATAGTTTTTGCCTCAGTTTGCTTGCAATACATCTGAAACAAGTTGGTAATGACCAGAAACAAGAAAAAAAATAAAAGTACGGATTATTTTTTATCTTCGCTAGTTTGTTAGGCTTGTTGTGTACTTTTAAATTAGTTTTATGCATCATAGAAAAACAACTTTTGTAAGTATGCGGCAATATTCTGATTTTATTCTCATTATGAAAGAAAAATAATGACGCCAGAAGGCATTAAATCTAAGAGTGGTGTCTAATCCTGATTTTTCTGTATTTTAAGTCTAATGTGCGTGAAGATTCTTGTGAGGATTAGGTTGGTGGTAGTCAATTCCCGACTCTCATTCAAGTTTTTAACTGGTGTCGGATGAGATCCATTTTCAATTTCAGCCCGGTGTTTCGTCAAATCGGAAAATTTCTCAAATTGGTTTTAAATCGAGGTTGCTCTTATTCACATATGTTGTCATACATGGAGTGTTTGCAATAAAATTGTATAGATGAACTTTTTTATTCAATCTATTTAACCCCTATTTTCATCTCGAACAATTGTTCATTCTTCTGACTTTACTGACTTCTCGGATTTCTGAACAACTGTCTGTTCATATATTATATTGACTTCACAATACTTACTAACAATCAATCCCTTTTCCACTAATCGAACTCAGTCGTTCAAATTAAGCATCGTACTTGCTACTTGTTTTCCAGTTGAAAATTTTAGTCTCATTTAATTCAAAAGCGGATCTCACTCCCCGAAGTCCACTTACAGTAATCTCGGTGATTTGGCCTCGCGAGCGCAAACATATAATTGCTCGCACAACATGACGCAGTCAACATCTAAACGCGTTCGCCATGGGATAGACGTCTTCTGGGAAAAGCCAAGACCAGATACCCAACTCAGCAGGGAGAAATGGAGAACTGTTTAAATGATCCCAACTAGCTATAAGTATTGTATGAGACCCACTGGGCCCAACATCCAAAGCTGTACAGCTGTCGCTTGTGGTATTCTATGTGGGGAGAAGCCATGAACTCTCGCGGACAGGAATGCAGCTTCTCAACTCTACTTGAGTATAGGGGTAGAGAGACGACATTTTTTAACAATTGGTGAGATATATGAAAGGGAGTTGTCAAATTTTATACAAAATAGTAAATTTTGCTATTCATACAACGTTCGGTTTTTCTATATAGAAGGCTTCGAAGTTTTCTTCCACGTGCTCTCCATTTTGACAATTGGAAGCGTTTTTCAAGTACTTGTTAATTTTCTAAGCTGAGGTGAACACCAAAATATTCAAAATTTGTTTCTTTTCACAATTGCATTTTTTAAATTTTCTGTGGACTTTACCTTTTTTCTTTGTGATGGTAAAAACCTGGGATACGTTAGTCTGCGTTAGTTTATTTAGGTTAAAACTCAGTGGTTTAGATAAAATGTTAAAAATGTTTGAAAACATTCAAAAAAAATGTTTGTTGGTTCATTTATTCAGTTTGTTGGTTTCATAGTTTGATTTCTACGATTTTTGATGTTTCAGTTGTTTCCGTGGTAGAGAGAATTTTTTTTGATCAGTTAATGTTTTCTGTGCGCTAAAATCAAGGATTCATGATTTCCCGAAAACAGTTTTGATCTGTAGAATTTTGTTTTTTTATTATTTTTTATTCTTTGATTAGAGGCATGACCTTGCATTTAGTCTAGTGGTCCGGTCAGAAATTATTTACAATTTATGGAATTGTATTTCACGACTTGCTTTTGCATCGAAAATTAAAGTATTCTCGGATCTGTAACCTTTTCCCCGTGAACAATTTTTTTTCTGTGTTTCATGAACAGTTTTTTACTCCTCTAACAGGAGGTGATTCTAGCCAATTAAGGAAATGATTGACGTTTGCAGCTGGGTGTATATTGTCTGGCTAGCAGAGCGCGACCGAAGTGTAAATAAATTACACAATGCGCGACTAAGAGGGTAGGTCTGATCAGAGCCGATGTTTGTCTCGGTGGTCTGATTAGAGCTGGATTGGGTCGCGCACCACAGTGTGGGCATGCTATGGTGGTGAATATAACTTTTTATGTCAACTAAAGGTGACTTACGAAGAACTCTGATTTGAGGTAGGGCAAATTGAGGACAGCAACGTTGGCAGTGGAGGTACTGATCATTGTGTACAACACTATCAGAGCACCTGTCACTATTGTCTCCAAATTGTCACTTCTCAACACACTTCCACCGTTCGCCATCCTGATTGGCCAATAATTGCTTCCTAGAGAACAACGCAAGTCTGATTGGTCAAAGTTGTCGTTTCTGCTTCTGATAGGACAACAAGTGTCCAAAATTAAAATTATATGCTGATTGGATAAATTTGTTGCCCTCAAATTGGTCGAAAGTTGCAGATTATGTAATTTGTTTTTGATATCGAATGCCTACGCTAAATAATTGAAAAGGTTACTTAGAGGGCAGACATTGAAATGTTATTTATAACACAATTTTAAATTTGCTCACACGGAGAAAATTTGTCATCTAAACCCCTTGTAATTTATGTGACATAATGGCGTAGAAACAATACTGTCGCAATACTAACTTTATTGTGGGTAGTTAGTTATAAATCTTGGTTATGGACACCCGAATTTTGATCGCTTTCCGATTTATATCAGGAAAATTTGATGTAATTGCAGAATTTTCATAAAAAGGAATAGCAAAATAAGCAAATTTTGTTTAAATTGAATAAGCATAAGACTTTGTTAATTACGATTAAATAATTCGGACCTATATTTAGGAAATGTAACTCTTTCAAATTATAGACCTTTGCGTACGGTAATTTTAATAGCCTTCCTCAAATTTGAGATAACTTGGTACGTCTGATTTCGGCTTTCAAAAAGTGAAAAAAGGTTAAATGCGCAACAGCCGAAAAGGCAGCGTGGATAAGCGAGACAGTTCAAGGCCGTTTAAGGTCGCTACTCAAGGTCTCATATATACGTTTGTTGCTGTATGTATGATAGTTTTATGAGTTTGAAACTCAAGCGAACGTTCGAAAAATTAGGCATGCGTATGAACATCAATATGCATGTTTTAAATTTGAACTTTGACCTTTGAACTCTAACCTGTGGCTTTTGAAACGTTCGCTTATTTCAACTTTACGGGACGCGCTATAAATGGTTATAGTCATTCCCATAAAGTTGCAACGCTATCGAACGTTTCAAAGGTCAAAGTTCAAATTTAAAATATGCAGATATCTAGCAAAACATTGCCCGTTTGCATGCCTCGAGTTTTTCGAACGTTCGCTTGCGTTGCAACTTTATGGGACTCACTATATTCTATGTTATGCGTAATATGGCCTGTTTTTCGGCCTACAAAAGGGATGCTTGTGAGTCTAAATCGTATTGTAAAGTGTGCACAACACCCCTGGTTTGGTCGCGAATGGTTGTGGAGCGGAGCCCTTATTGGGGAATTGACGGATTTTCCTGTCAAAAAATGGTCAGGTGTTGGTCACTTTCATAGCAAGGAGAACCAGAATTTCCTCGCCCAATACCGTAAACGTACCGTGGCGCACAAACGGAAGAGATTCTAGTTGTTGTACAATCGAACTATAACCCAACGGTTGGGAGGACCAATTCTAAAGGTAAGATTTTTTTGAAAATGCGATTTTTTTCATTAGAAAGGTTGAGAGCAAACGCAATCGTTTTCATTAGACAGGTAAATCGGAGAACACATATTTTGGGGTAAAAATATGCGATCTTCTGGGATTGAGAACCCAGAAAGCTGTTAATTTTGTTAATTTAGCCCCAAGTGATTACATTATTTTTTTAAGGGGAGTCAGTTGTTCAGAGCAGAAAACAACTGAAATTATTCTGTCCACTAAATTTTTATTTTCCATTATTTCTAGAATATTGTACAAATTTAGACTTTTGCAAAAACATCAATCCAAAAGCCATGAACAATTTGTTGAGACGAGCCGTACACTGGTGGAATAGAGTAATACTGGCCTCCGTATTATACACCTAAGTTTTTAGCCATTATCGTGTTTTAAAACAAATGTTTGCAGGTCAACTTTTTGCAAACTAGCATATAACCGCCCAGCCACAGACGCAACTTATTTCAGAGGTTTTGCGGAACAAACATTTGCAAAAGCAGAAATATAAACAAAACCTAAACTTTTTAAAATTTAACCCAACCTATTTTTTGTATGTTTTTGTACACTAAATATTTCACTAACTAACAACTCAAGTCATTGCAGCATTGCGAATTAATAACATAAATGCATAATTTCAATTATTTTTTTCCAGCAAACTTTACCAATTCATTGTCTCAGTGAATTAAAATTATTTTTTAAAATGAAACAAAACTAGCAGTTTCAAATTGTTCGCATAAAAAATCGAGTTGAAGCGCTCATTGTTCAAACAAAGGGCACCATCGTTTGCGAGGTAAATATTGCAGATAGTTTTCCCAAAAATGCTCAGCTTTCGTATTTTTGCAGAAAAAGATTAACCTTTCAATTAAGTGAGAACAAGAGATTCTAATATCTTGACAATCATTAAAATAAACTCGAAACTTGAGTATATACTCAAAATACACCCGAAACTCGAAAAAACAGGAGCTACTGCTGCGAAATTGGACCAGGACGTGATTGCAACGACCATTTTTAACTTGAATGCCTAGTTTGGTAACCATTACTCCAACTGGTCTTAAGCTCTCAAACCATCTCCCATCCTCATGTTCTTGCTTGTCCCTGAAGGCTTCATTTCAAGCCAAGTATACATTGAACAAGTACAGCTCCTTTTCAAGCTATGTCATCCTTGTCTTTTGCACAAATTATGTTACGTTGTTCCCTCCCAACCTCCTAACAAAACGAAAATCAGAATCCAACAAATTTCATTCTTTCCAAATAGCAAAATTCTGTAAAAATATGTCTCAAATGTATTGAGTACGAAAAAAGTTTAACATGAAAAACATTTGATAAGACATTTTTGAGTCTAGTTATTCTTCGATGTGACGAAAAGACTTACGATTTTATTGAGGTTTTTTGGCATTTTTATTTATAAGGTGCTTTTCAGCAGTTTTTTTTTTGTTTTTCCTACTTGTTTCAATAGCAATGTGTTGATGAGGCCAAATATTTATTGATAACTAAATTGTTCATAACATTGACAAAGATAGTATCTTGAGAATGTTCCGTTTTCAGACAAAAGTTTCTACAAAATAAAACCCTCGTTTTTTTGTGTCTCAGAGAAGTATTCATTACAAAATTGTGCGCTGATCACATGCTTGTTATTCTTTATCAGTTTGTTTTGTTTTGCTTAAACAGCGTTTTGCCAATCAAAAAAATGAATTATGTGATTTCAAGCTTAAAGGCTGTTGATATTTGTTTTGTTTGAAGGTGAAACATTTCAAACGGCAAATTACGATTGAATTTTTAGAAAAAATTAATTTTTCTGGTTTGTCTTCTATCTTAAAACAAGAAACAGTAAAGAAGGGGACAAGTTATGTAGAAGATCAGATAATGGCGTTCTTTTGTCCAAACTTGCTTAATTCTGGAGCTCTACGATTTTGGCATCTTTTTTGTACACGGTTATTCTATCCACACGTTTGACGTATATGAAGGTAAAAAAAGTAATAGAAGTATATATTAAGTTGTTGTGTTTCTGGTAGTGTATCTCTGTAAGATGTTCGAATGAGCAGCTTTTTCAACAACGTTGAGCCATATTACTCCCCAGTGAAATCAAACTTGAAACATCTTGATAAGAAGCTTATTAAAATTTGACAAATCTTGATAAGATCTTGGTAAGAATCTTGGTAAGGAAACGTCAAGATATGTACGGACATGCAAGGTCTTTGCAAAAATGCAAGAAATAAGATCTTGATAAGACCAACAAGAAAGAATGTTCAAGATCTTAGCAAGATTTGTCAAGTTTTAGGGATTTGAAAACAAGAATTAAAAAGATTATGCAAGAGCTGTCGGAAAATTTATCAACAACGTCGAGTTGTATCAAACTAAAGCTGTAATACTACATCACGTTTTCAAAATTAAACGTCCTATAAGTTAATATAACAATCTAACAATAACTGTATAAACTTCTTTAGAGTTTCTCGCGAAATGTTTTCATAAGTATTTTCCAAAAAATTGCTCTCTTTATACCGATGCTTGAAAATTGCTTAAAACATTTAAACATTTCAATAAGGGGAAAAATAGCCAATTTAAAATACCAAGTTCTTCTCGCAAAAAGCTTCAATTTATCCCAGAGAAATTTATCATATTGAAAAATGAGATCTTATTTTTTTCCAATAAAAGAAATCTGTTTTAACTTAAGCAACTTGTTTGGGCATCTAACAAAAAATTCCCCTTTTCGGCTGATTGATTGTGTATCGCCATAAAACATGTTGGCATCACTAACGAACAGACGCATAAGCCATCAGACCAACGGAAAAGAAATCAAAACTCAAATACCTGAAATTTTTCTCAAAATTCGAAAAAGGCGGAAATCGAAAAAACTTACAAGTTGGGACAGAACTTTTGTACAACCCCCGTTTTTGGAACGGTAATTCCTGAGCAACCCCAAGTTAAATATCATGGTTAGGGTAACTTCTAAGCTAATTATGTACCCAGCGTTTGTTATGGCTTCACAACCACAAGTGGGGCTATTAGCACTTATATGGTGAAAAAAAAAGCTTTTTGATACTTTGTTATTGATTCTTAAATTTCTTAAATCGTTAACTCTATGATTTTTAAGGTGTTTATTTAGGGACAAATGTTATAGAGTTGATGCATTTAGAGTTACCCACGTATCAGCCTTGCTTTTGTCATCAAATGCAAATATTGAAGTAATTTCACCTTGCTTCATAAATATTGACTTAAATCACTGACTCGGTTAACCAATCAGAAACGAGTAGCAATTATGTAAAAAGGACGATTAAGTGATTATTTACTTAAATCGAAATGTTTGGACAGTGAAACCATCCGTATTTACAACCTATAGAAACTGTTATAAAGAGCACTTGGCTCTCATTGGACTATAATTTGATTCGTCATCATCTTTAGTCTTTTATTCTAAATTTTGCTAGATCTTAAGACCTTTAGATTTCTATTTAAGTTCAGTTTTTTTGACAAGAAATTGGTTGAAACATTACAAAGCTCATCACAATATTGAACAGAGTTTATCACTAAGGACTTTCTTATTTTCAATCAAAACTGAAGTTACAGGCCTTTAATAGAACTAAACAACTAGAAGGTTTGACGAGATTGAAAATTAATTGCAATCGATTGAACAAGATGGCCGGGGCAAAACTGTAAAATCAGGTCGTGATATTCTTTAGCAGTCTCAACTTTCTTGAGCAGCTGCAGAAATTCTGGAAAACTCATTGATGGACCAATGGAGATACGTCAAAGATATCGAAAACTGTGCAGACTTAGGAATCCGATAAATGTTCATTGAAGGACTACGAGAGTGTGGTTAAACGGATCAACTTGGATACAAAAGGATAAAGATAAAAGGCCAAAGCCCTAGTGTCAAGAGAACGAAGTCTAACCTGAGCAATTTATCACTGCTGTGACAACAGAAACACTGGTTAAGCAGCCATTTGACTGGAACTGCTACATCAGCTTCAATGGAATCAGAAACATTATTACCTACTGTATGAGGTTCAAGATGAGACAGAAGGGACCTCTCAAAGCAGACAAGATCCATCAAGGAAATCAAATATTTTATCGATTTTTCAAAGTCGATAACAAGCACCAATCAAATCTCGAAAACAAGGAACATCGCCAAATTGTCACCCATATTAGAGGAAGATTAAACATTTTGAATGAAAGGTAGACTGAAGCCTTTGAACCTGGGTTACAGTGACAAACACCCAATATTGTTAACAGCGAATAATCCAGTTGTACGTTTTCCGTTCGAGAGAGCATATCGCGACAACCTACATGAAGGCACAAAGTATGTGAGAAACGATCTTCAACAGGAATTCTGGATCGTTGGACTGCAAAATTCAATACAAAAAACAAGTAGGTCAATATGTATCAAATGCAGACAAAGGAACGACAATCCAATCCACCAAACAATGGTGGCCCTAGCCTCAGAACGACTTGGTGAACTTGGTTTCCCATTCACCCATACTGGAGTCAATTACTTCGGACCCAAGGGAGTCCATTGTTTTTCGACAATCATTCATGGGATAGTGCTGCCTCTTCCCTTGTCTATCAAGAAGAGCAGTACACATCGAAGTTGCAGTAATCGGACACCGAGCCTTGTACAGCTGCAGTTACAAGATTCATTGCAAGACGTGGTTACCCAATTACCATTACCAGCAACAACAGCTTTTATTTAATTGGAGCAGGCAAGGAACTGAGGGCATTCCTGGACGAATGGGACAAAGCTAAGATTGAAAGTGGCTGAGCACAGAAAAAGATCGTTTGAAAGTCTAACCATCCCAGAGCCCCACACTCTGGTGGAATATGGGAAGGACTGGTTCAAAGCTGCAAGAAGGTCATGATGCAATCTTGGACGACCAAAATTTCACGGAAGACACACATTGTAGAACAATGTGTCTTGAGAGCAAAACTTCAATGCAAGATCACTGACAGCCCTAACTGACCACCCAGACGAATTGACAGCACCCACACCTAATCATTTCCTGCTAGGACAAGAAAACTCGATTGCTCTATTAATATAATCAAATGGGCAATAACGTGAAATCACAAAATAATGAAAAAGAGCTCAATTATATGCCGACATGATCTAAAATGTTGGACTTGTGAACATCTTCCCCAATGGAATCAGAGTTCGAAGTGCACAAAAGAGCATGTGCAAAACCTGAACGATAAAAAAAACTTGTTTGGATGGTGGATGATTAGGTGAAGCAATGTGAAAACAAAGCAATGTGAGTCATCCATGTGTTCAAAAGCGATCACGGCGTCGTGAGTTCAGTGAGAGTCGCCATGGCGAGCTCGACAGACCGGTAGTGAATTTGGCGCCCGTATTCCATAATAGAAGTTCCGAAACCAAAAACAGGGCCTGCGATGTTGGCGCCACAATTGAACAGAACCAATAACCATCAGACCAACGGAAATGTAATCAAAACTCTAGAATTGAGAATTTTTCAAGTCTCAGATTTGACAATAGAAAAACCTTACAAGTTAGGACAGAACTTTTGTTTACCCCTTTTTTTGGGATCGTATTTCTTGACAAACTCCAAATTAAAGAACAAGGTTAAACATATAACTAAACTAATCATGTGCCCAACGGTTGTTATGGCATTCCACCCACAAGAGTGGCTATTAGCACTTAAATGGTTCAAAAAGTGCACTATTTGATACTTTGTTACTTATTGTTAAATTTTTTAAACTGTTAACAGTATAATTTTTTAGGTATTTATTTACGGACAAATGTTATAGATTTGATGCATTTAGAGTTAGCCACGTATCAGCCTTGCTTTTGTCATCAATATCAAATATTGCAGTAACTTTTCCTTGCTATTTAAATATTGACTTAAATCTTTGACTCGATTAACCAATCAGAAACGAGTAACAAAAACGTTATAAATGAGATTTCATTGATTGCTTACTCTGACCAAAATATCTGACAGTAAAAGCTTGTTGCATTTAAAACCAGTCGAAACTGTTACAAAGAGCATTTGGCTCTGAGATTGAATTATAATTTGATTCGTCATCATCTTTAGTCTTTTATCCTAATTTTGCTAGATCTTGAGACTTCTGGATTTCTATGTTAGTTCAGTTTTCTTGACAAGAAATTAAGAACAATACTAGCATGTAGTTGACACTCTACAAACTTTAGCACTAGATTAAACGTAGTTTGCCACCAAGGACATTCTTTACTTCAATCAAAAATAAAACTACCTTTATTACAACCAAGCGACTTATAATTTTGACGAGATTGTTAGCCAATTGAAACAGATTGAAGAGCCAGGCCAGCGTAAGACCCATGAACCAGGCCGCGAAGACTAGGTTCCCCTGAGATTCGTGACCAGCTGTAACTAATCAATCAAATGCTTGCCCAACCTCAGTTTTTGTGTTCCTTTTGAATGAATTGATTTTGGTTTCCGCAAAAAACTGAAGCAATTACAACAAAACCTCCATAAATTTAAAAAAAGTTCTTGTTCAAGTTCATTCGGTTTTTTGGATATATTGTCTTCTTACTGACTCTTTTTCAGTTTTATTTCTCTTCATATTGCAAGCTTTCTGAAAACGCTCCTCATTGTTTTTATGGAATTATGTAGTATTGTATGATTATATGAAAAAATTAATTGCTCAAAAATTCAGTTTTTGCTCTAAAAACTAGTTTTTGCGAAGAAATTCATATGTATTGTTCTTAATGTTTGGTGATTTTACAGTTGGCTGTGTTACTGTTATTCCGTGGAAAATTTTTACCATAGCAATATTGCAAATCTTGAACAAAGCAGGACCCCTCCTGAATTGTAATTCAAATTGAAGCAATTGGTGAAAATTTTACCATCTTCGTTAAACGAACAACCTCCGATAACAAACAATTTGTGTACCAAGACGTACATGAAAGTAAACAAAACACTACAAAAATTTAAAAAAAAATACATATTTTGGGTTTTACTTTGGAAAAATAGCTTAATCGAAATTGTTACTCCCCTAAGGTCAATCTCAAAAAAACTTTTACGCAAAGAAATATAGACGGCAGACACCAACTGTGAGGAAAAACCATCCGCAGACAGTAAAAGGACATCCAACAACATTTTGCCGGATAAAAAAATTTACGAATGTTATTGAATGAGCGGAAACAAAGTCATGGAAAGACGCAACTCCAAATCTTCAACATCTATTGTACCAATTTTATGTAAGAAAAAAACGTATATCAACTTTAACGAAAACAAATGAGCGACCACGCAAAAAAGGAGGAAAGAAAATAGTGAACAATCAAAAGTTCAAAAACTGCCACAAACAGATGTCGGTCCGAGCCAAATATTTATTGTCTTCAATCTCAAACCATTGTTTAGGTATTTTGTCTAATTTAAGATTTGAGAGGATCTATCGCTAAATAAGACACACCGACAGTACAACAAAGAACAACAAAAAACAATAAAAAACGGTGATAATCCGAACAAATCGAAAACACTTTTCGATCGCAAGTCGTGCCAAAGTCAGGAAAATTGTTAGATATGCATGGGAGCCATGCAAAAGTTTCAGAGGACATCTAAGTGCGAAAAAATCTGTCTCATTGACATTGAGACGGATTGATAGTACAACAGAAACAATACAAAAACTCTCAAGGAAATAACCCAACTAATAACCTCGGAAATAAAGTTGCGTCGAATTCATTAAAACCTGCAGTTAAGAATTGAAAGAAACTATACCAGCTAAAATACGCCCAAAAAGGAGCCAATGAGATCAATTAGTATTGATATTAAAGTGACAGAACACCAAAAAGCTAAAATACTGACACTTTTTGAGGAAGTTTTTGTTAAAGTAGTCGAAACCGTTACATATGAATCAAACACTTTGTATTGGTCAAAATGGACGCAAAAGAGCCAATTACGGATGTCCAGACCAAAACTAAGTTACAGAGCAAAAAAGAACTAAAGTAGTTGGACAATTTAAAATTGCTTAAGCATCCAAAAACGTTACGGTCAAAGTTACTATAACTATTTCAACTCAAATCACTGAATTAAATTAAACACGCCTCAATAGAGCAACTTAGAACAATTTTCGATCAGATTTAATAACGAAACAACGCAAAGAACTACCAAAACAGGCAACATCCGAAAAATTATTTTGGTTTCTGAACACAAATAGCGTTCAAGTCTTTGATAAACGTTTGTTATCTTTTGAGGAGTTTGAAAAAATAAAATAGCTCCTAAGTAAAAAACACGTAAAATTATTTGCCTTCTAAAATTATTCACACTCAAAATGAAAAGAAAAACAGCAAAAACCAGAAGTAAAATTGCTGCACGTGAAAAATGGCTCTTTAAAAAGGAAGAAAAATCTGTTAAAACACATTTCCTAACTTCATTAAAACAAACACTTTGATATGTCACGCCTTAGAACTACTCGTTCTCTGGTCCTACTACGCTAGAGTGACTAAATTTAATCCAATTTGATTTTTCATTAACAAAGGGTTTAAAAAATTGTTAACAGATCTTTGAAAAAGCTGGTAGAATACCAGATAAGAATCAAAGAGTGGTGCCATAAAAATCCTACTGTTTTCAGAAAAAAGCAACATATAGTGAGAAACCCATTTTTACTTAAGAAAACGGCTAACTGGGGGGCTAGGTAAGTTGTCGAGAGGTTAAGTTTGTCTCGGGGTTAGTTGGGGTTGGGGGTAGGGGGCTGGAGAGGGGGGTTACGTATGTGGGGTGGGGGTGTAGGCAGCGGCAAAATAGGTGCTCAAGGATGTAGGTAGAGTAGGTAGGGGGTAGGAGATGTGGGGTTGGTAGGGGTGTAGGCAGTGGAGGGGTTATGTAGGGGGTAGGTTATTAGTGGGTACCAATTACTTTTCCTTAAAAACTAATTTATTGCTAAAGTCCAACATTCAAAAACAGAAGTCAACCTTCAAAAACAGGTAGATATCCGATAAAAGAGAAATCAAAACTTAAGTCATAAATAAACTCGCTTCAGCAACAGAAAGATAGCCAGTAGAGTACCAGAAACGGCTTGAAGATTCGTGCAATGTGGATTCTTTCTAACTTTAACTTATTCAAAAAATCGAAAAAATGTTTAAAACGAAAAACTCAAAAGTTGATATAAACTTATTTAGTTAGTTTTTAATGTGAGTAGGTACTGGGGGGTGGGGGGGGGGGGGGGGGCAGGTAGGAAGTTTTTTTTGGGGGGATGGGAGTAGGCAAGCGGGGGAGGTGCGGGGGGAGGGCTAGCCTGTAGCTTTGATGAGAACAAATGACTTTTATGGGATCAAAAAATCTAAAAATGACATTTTACCTTAAATATTACCTGCAGTTCCTAATTACAATGCCTCATAATCTAAGCTACTGTTAAAATCCAATGTTGGGAATCAAAAGTTAAAGTTCGTAAACGAAGGCAAATGGTCGAATTGAAAGGAGTCAAAATCCACGTCCTGAACAAACTTGCTTCAGCTAAAAAACCTGTAGAGTACCAATACTCCTCTTTGAGTCGTAAAATCTATAGTATACCATCACACCTCTAGGAGTCGTAAAAAGATAGTGCACCAAAACAATTCAATTCTTGATTTGTAAAGAAATCAAAGTGGTTCTTTTTTAGGAGGTTGTAACAGAAAGATTTTATTAAAAATTAAAAATTGAACTCTATATTGCCAATAATGATTACTGAGTACATATCGTAAAGAATAGGCAATGATCAGGCCGTACACAGAACTAGGACGTGCAGAGAACGGTCGAACTAGAACGGGATGCTGAATGATGCATTAAGAGTTTCTCGTAACTGGAGATATTTCAGTTGGGACACATTTCAACTGGCAATTATGTATTGTAGGAACTAAAAGCATCTATGTCACAATTTTTACTATATAAAAACTTTGATCAAAAGGTACCGAAAGTGCTTCTTTCCAATATATCTTTTGAAGTCTTTGGAAACCACTTTCTTAACAGTGAGCTGAATAATAACCAGAAGTAGGTAGAAAGGATAAAAAATGCTTATTTGGTTTGATGAAAATCGATAGAAAAGAAATTTTTTCCAACATTCTAAAATATTACTTTTGAAATGGTCAGTATCCACAGTAAGGTACATGCTTTGATATTTGCTTTGAACGATACGATAAATGTCAAGCTATTTTTGATAAGAATTGGGAAGAATTGTTTGTATTCCTAAGAAATACTTTTAAAAGAGTAATAAAGTGTTTTCAAAAACTTGACCTTTCTCCTATTTTCTCACTAGAAATGATGAGAACCGATCCGCAATTTGTGCCGCGAGCAAAAAAAAGTTGTTTTTATCTAAACAACATAAGAGAAATCCTCACAATGTGACGTGATAAAGCAAAAAAGAAACCCAAAATTTGTTCCTAAAAATTGCAAAAAATTAAAATTTTAAATCTCGGAAGCTACTAAGGTCAACTTTTGAGCAGTGATTAAATCAGATATTACCAGGAAGCTGACACCCAAAATTTTTTTTGTAACTTTGAATATAATTTTTTCATTGTAAAATAGTTACATTTTTTGCATAAAGATACAAAAAAATGAAAAAATTGATTTTTTCCTACTTTCATTTTGCATTCATACAAAACGGCAGCCATGAGATATTAAGCATTAGAAGTTGTTTTTGTTTGTATCATTGAAACCAATAGGCTGGCCTGACCCCTATTTTGTCGTTTCGAGAGGATATTTTTGAACAAAATTTTAATGATGAAAGAAAGAAAACGGTCCGATGGCAATTCTGCTTTGAGATAATAATAAAAAAAACCAAACCAACGGCTTTCAGTGGAAAAAGTCCTTAATTGTGGGAAAAACTGATAGACTTTTTTCTTGGATAATTTTGCTACTATTACACTTGTCTGTAACTCAATTAAAAAATACTGTCTTTAGGGTTGCTATTTTTGCAAAATTGAAATTGAAAGTTTTTTTGAAAGAAATGTAAAAAATTATTACTTATTCTATAAACCACAGAGAGATTATAATTTGCGGTGTCTTTCATGTATAGGATTACGTTGATTACTATTTTATTTGCTACAAAGTGAGTGTTTAAAATATCTTTCCATTGAGCAAAAAGTTTTGCTCTCCAAAGGTAAGGTTCTAAAGTACTCGAAATAAAGCCGCCTTGCTAACAATTTAGTTGGATACTGCGAAAAAGGCGGGAGACCTTGAGGGCTCACAGGTTCATTTTGTTTGTATCCACTGCTCTGTGACCCGAGCAGAAAATATTTGGTCGATCTAGCTTTCTGTTATATGTCAACGATTTTTCTGAAAAGCTGGAAGGTGAAAATGATGTTGTTCAATTTGCTGATGACACTAGTATTATATGCAAATTCGAACGTAATGAAAATATTCCCCAAAAAATTGAAAAAATATTAGAACAAACAGACAAATATCTGACAGAGAATCAACTCACATTAAATGCCCATAAAACAGAGATGTTATTCTTTACAGATCATACTAATTCGGATCCAGAAATTTCTTTTAAAGGCGAAGTTATCAAACCAGCTCATGCATGTCGTTATCTGGGAGTACAAATTGATTCAAACTTAACCTTTGAAAATCACCTGAATTCAGTTTTAAGCAAAATGGCTAATGCAATTCGTTCTTTGTATCTTGTAAGAAATCAAATACCTTTGAAAGTAAGAATTGATGTTTTCAAGTCAGTTGTACTCTCTCATCTTTCTTTCAGTGGAGTATTCCTCCAAACTCTTACAGTGAAAAACATAAACCGCATAAACAGGCAAATTAACTGGGGAATAAAAGTTTGTTATTTTCGTCAAAAATTTGACCACTCCATTGATCTTCTCATTAAGGATCGTATCCTACCAGCCGAATCGTTTATCTCAAAAGTTAGCCTAATGAAGCTACAAACAGATATAAAACAATGAAAAACATCCGAAAATTTTAAAATGTTTACTAGTCGCCATAACGCCAGACAGAACAACAGAACAAATCAAATTATTATAAAAAAGAAAACGAAAACGAAGTGGAATAACAAATCTTTAATCTTGAAAAGCGTTCAAAAATGGAACAAATTGCCCTCTTCAATAAGAACTTTTAACAGTAAAATTTGCTTTGAAAATATTTTAACCGAGTTTTTGCTCGATCAACACAGGAAAGTACCCGTTAATAGACAAATAGGTAACTTCAAATCCTATTTTTACCTATAAAAACGAACAGCCACAATTTGAAGATTACTATATTAATAACAATGCTGATTAATTTATTTAACATTTTAGAGCATGTAGATATCTAACCCTAGGGTTATAGTCTGAGTAATTTACATGTTTCAAAAAAAAGATCAAATTTGAAAATAATAAGTTGACAAAAAACGCCATTATGTCGCCGTTGCTGAAATTCGTTTCGCAACTCTTGAAAATGTTTTCATAATTTTGAAGCGTTTTTTTTACATCAAGCAATGGTCGGAAATCAAGCAAGTCTCTATTTTTGGGTAATTCCCGTAGCTAGGATGTTACCAAGAATAGTAAGAAAGATCAAAAACTCTTTTTCCCCATAATGTTATCACCCCCCCCCCCCCCTATTTTCCTAGTAATCCTGGTAAGTATATAGAAGCTTTAAATTAGTTGAAATTCAATACCAATCCCTTAGTGTGAATCCTGCTAATTTATAATACTTACTTTTGTAATTCTGGGATTTCTGAGATTTCGAAGAATGAACTTATTGGAAACCGCTTGGTGCCTAAAAATAGTAGTTTTACCTTACAAATAGTAATCTTACCTTACAGACAAAGGTACATATGAACAGAAATTGTAAGTAATGTAGCAGTTGAATTCTACCTTGAAATCAATTAACTTTCAATCAGGGCGTTGCAAATTTAGGCAAAGAAAATCCTCAATTGAATTATCCTTAAAATTGGCAAATATTCAAAACAGCAAATTTTGTGTGTGTAAGTGGATGCCTGATCATAGTCAAATCGATGCCATCTTTTAATTAATGCTGTGAACACAATTAGTTCTTTAGTATCAAAACTAACTTTATCAGTTGTGCCCAAGTCCAGTATCCGGTCAGGTTTTGCCCGGTTTTATTCACGTTACTGGCTGATGAATTGTGTATACAAACAGCTGGCCAAGCCAAAATATACAAACTTGGATATCTGGATGAAATCCGATCAAACTACTCTCAACATACAACCTCGCTTTGGCCTAGATTCGATTATTGTAAAGCCTCTTGGTCTTAATGGAACTAATAATTGTTGACATGAAAGATATATAATCGAAAACTTTGATGTAGAAGGTTGAAAGCAAATATGCAGTGACTTTTGGATGGGTTTCAGAACAATCCGAGGTTTCTGGAATTCAGTAAAAGGGAAGACTGATTGCTTTGGCGTCGATTCCGAGAGGCTAGTGACCTCAACATCAAAAGTGACCGAACTTAATTTAAAATTAGAAAGAGTTCACAACTTCAGTTTTATTAAATTACCTATCAATGAGAGTGATATGTTACTTGGTTAAAGAAGTCGAGCGCAAAAATTGTTTTTTAACCGCTCATTTCGTTCAGAGGTTGCTTCTGAATAACTGAAATAGTTTCTTAAGTCGTGATTGGTTTCTGTCATAGTTCTGGTCATAAACTTTAACTTAGTTGAGCATAATGACAGACTTATGTTGTTCAATAACTGTTCAATCATCAAATCCGTTTGTAAATTCTCCTCTCTCCTTTGTTGAGATTGATTGAGGGACTCACCTCTAGCTAGGCGGGTAAACATAATGGTTCGGTTAACCGCCAGTTGCTTGGGACCGTGTCCGGACAAAACAGTCCCAGACAAAACAGTCCCATATTGCAAAGTATTTCCAGAAAAAACAGTCCCAGACAAAATAGTCCCAAATAAAATATTGAAACAATTGTAAATATAATCTACAAACAATTAACAAACATAATCTATGACTTA
Organism: Convolutriloba macropyga; assembly: GCF_964194025.1. Classification (NCBI taxonomy): domain Eukaryota; kingdom Metazoa; phylum Xenacoelomorpha; order Acoela; family Convolutidae; genus Convolutriloba; species Convolutriloba macropyga. Next base: position 32,803,014 of record NC_134481.1, on the reverse strand, counting down.
AGCTGCTGAATGCATTGTTTTTAATTGATATGAATTAGGACTAAACAAAAAACTTGTTTCAAAATATATTATTTGGCAAAACTATGTTGTAATCAACGCAGTTTTTGTTCAAAGAAATTCAATCATAAATTCAAAAATTTAACGCCGATTCTGTGCGAAAATTACACATGTTCTTGGTATATTTACACTTCTTTCAACTCTTTCAACTTCCTGACAGAAAACCAAAATTTCATTCAATTTTCTAAGAGGGTGATTGTTTGACTGCAATTATTTTCACCATGCTTTTCCCATATTCATTTATTTTTCATTGGAATTTTTCCATTAATTTAATGCATAGCTCACTACAGAAATTCACAGATTATTGAAATTGGTAAAATGAAAAAAAAAATAGAAAAACAACCTAAAATTTAATCACTGTTGTCTTCTAGTTATTTGAGCTAGAGCTTTGGTTTTTGAGACTTTGGTTGACTACTTTATAGTAATTACCATGCGATGCGCAAACTCCAAACAGGAATTGTCACAGCTTTAGTTTATTACATCCAAAACCTCTTTGAAATATCAAAATGCTCGCTAATGATAGGCAACCCATGATAAGGTCCGCGACCTGAAACATGTATTGGCCAGACCAACTTGGGTTGCGGACAAGGGGATCCGGTGCAACCAAAATCAAGGGTCTCGAAAAAACTTGTGTGGCGCCTTCCGTCTGGTCAATGGCAATTTTTGTTCTGTTCGATCAGGCCAATACCCACTCTTCGGTTTGTTTGGTCTGGCCAATACCCACATTTCGGTCGAATTGGTCTGCTCAACACCCAAATTTCGGTCTGTTTGGTCTGGCCAATACCCACTATTTGGTCTGTTTGCTCTGGTCAATACCCAAATTTGGATGAGTTTGATCTGGAAGATACCCAAATTCAAGGCCTAGAGGTCAAGCTAACAAAGAAGCCGGTCCAGCTAAAAAATGTAGAAACGTGTTCTGCATTGAGTGTTTTTCAAGATAGCAGCCCATAATTGGTAACCAACATCTACTTCTAGATGATTAGACTACTTCATCAAACTAATTTCTGAATTTCAAATAGGTGTTTTAGTTAGCAGTTTTTGCACTAATTTTTTTAAAAAAATATATATCATCTCCAATTTTCGTCAAAAAACGAAAGGAATAAATTATAAATTAATATGGATGTTTCTGCACGTTCAATTGGGTCAGGCCAATGGTCTGGCCTAGGGTTTTTTTCGTCAGGTCAATGATCTGAACTGTGGTCTTTCCTACGTTCTGTTTCGTCTGGCCAATGGTCTGGACAACGGTCTGGCCTAGGGTCTGTGCGGTTTAGCCTAAAATCTGGACAAAGTCTGTTCGCTCTGGCCAATGATGGTCGAATTCTGTTTGATGTGATCGAGGTTGACCAAAGTCTGTTCGTTCTGGTAAATGATTATTTTTTGATATTGTCGGTCTGGAGCCCACTTTCGGCGACCCATTTGGTCTGATCGATGCCATTCTTGAGCCGCGGACCTCATCCGGGGATCAGTCCTATGCTAAACGTTTAAAACAAATATTTTTTATTCTACACTATTTGAAGTTACAGTGAGAAAATTGGGGTTTTCCCCCAACAGTTTTTGGCATTTGATCATAACATTTGGTAACCTTTTTACAGTCCTGACAAGGTTTCATAAAAACCGATTTGTCAGTTCATTAAGACGATTTTGTCTCCATGCACAGTGGTGCTTTTCATTTAAAATTTTAAGCTGAGGGACGTTTGTTGACAACTTGACCTCTAACTACTTTTCTGAACATGGAATTATATACTGAACGACAAAAGTAAGTTAGCAACCCCCATTTTCACGAAGTATAAATTAAATTTTTCAGGCAGTAACACTTGAATATAAAATTAATTTTTGATATCAATTTAGACAAATTTTACACCAATGATCCCCTATACTAGTCCTCTCGTCTAGCAGTAAAACTCAAACAAACTCAAAGTTCACTTACCAGAAATCTCAATTTAAAATTTATGAATTCATCCATATTTCACAGAAGAAAACACGTTGTCATAAGATGTAACATGTTTTCAGGTTTGTTCAACTATGACTAAAATTTCACTTTTGTATAATATTATAAAGGGAAAAAATGAGAATATTATGTAGACTTGTAACAACTTGCTTTTTTTCGGTGAAATCTGGATGGGCACATCAACTTTACATTGGGATTTGTGGTAAGTCAACATTGTTTTTTACCTCGTTGTTTTTTCGTTGGTGGGCGAGATGACTAGTGTAGGGGAGATGACTAGTAATGGGGCAAAATTTGTTTTAAAAATTTGATTTTAAGTTGGAGTAGTATTGCCTCAAAAATTGTATTTTTGTTTCGTTAAAGTAGGGGATGCAAACTTACTTAGCCCTTCAGTATTTTGCGAACGTACGGTATTCACATTTGGGGAACGCTTAGTCTGTTTCCAATATATAATAAAAAATAACTGCTGTAGACTTTCCAGAATAAAAGATCATTTTGAGAATTTTAACAACCTAACAAAATTACCGTTACAATAGAAGAATTTTTTCCGTTTGTGCCCAACCCCGCTTAGTGGGTGCATTTTATTTGCCCCCAACCCCGCGACACATGGGCAGTATTTTTGCATAATCATTTACTATGCAATGATACGTGCTTCGTAACTGGGGGTGCATAACGTGTTGGAGGGGGGGGGGGGGGGGCACAAAAGGAAAGGATTCCAATCGCAATTAAAAAAACAAAAGCATTTTATGCCATTTATGGTCCTTTTTTTTAAGTTTCATCACAACACTACCCTAGTTGAGTGATCAACTTATGAAAAGACCGTCCGTCGACCTCCGGAAGACCGTCCGTGGACCGCCCTTTGGGGTTCGACTTTGACACTGTGGTCGATCATATAATTGAGTTATGGAAATTAACCACCCCTTATTACTAGTCTTGTCATCTGGTCAACCCGCGACGAAGGTAACTTCATATATGTAACATTATTATTGCCTCTTTTAAAAATAATGTTGAAAAACTATGATCAATTATTTTAAACTCTAAAGTGCATCAGGTATGATTGATAAATTCGGAGTTACAAAAGCTTTCAAGAGTTAATTAAAATGAAATCTGTCCGCCAGGGAAAAACTCAAACCAAAATATATTGCATTCCACAAAATGAAAGTCAATGGAAAAATTATCTTTGAAACATCGTCGGCATTTTTCTCGTTGAAATATTTTTTGATTCTTTCAATTCGCAAAGCAAGTCGGCCTTTTTTCGGCTTTCTGGGCTCTCCGCGAAGTTTCTGCTTTTTGAAACCGTTCAAAGCTTTGAACTCGTTCTCGGTGTCTGTAGTATTTTGTGTCTGCGTCTGAGGGTTGTGGGGAAAGATGGTGGGTTCTGTGTCTAACTTGACAAGGGTGGCTTTGATGTTGTTGGATGACACTATTCGCTGGATTGATTTATCGACATCGTCGTCGTTGAGTTTCAACGCCGATTTCTTTATTGCACTGACGCCTTCTTTCTTCTGAAATTATCAAATATTTATCAAATCAACTAACATCATGATCAGTTCAAAACATAAACCGACTAACGCCGGATGAATTGCTCTCGAACGACAGGCGGGGGCAATTTAATTTATGGGCCCAGGATAAGTTACCAGACCCAAGCCACCTCTGATCAGCTCGACTTGGGTCACACACAAATTATAGAGTCGGGAAAGAGTTACGGTCGCTCGGTAGTCTGGACAATGGTCGAATTTGAGTCTGACCAAAATCCAAAGTCTGTGAATAGTCAAGACAACGGTCGCATGGAAGTCTGATGAGAGATCAAAATTGGAGCATATTCTGAACGATTTGTAAAGAAAATGTAAAAGACGCTCACAAGAGAATTGGAAACAGAAAACAAATAGTTTCATGCAGCGAGTGGACATCGAATTAAAATGTTTATCACCAGTTTTTGTTGAAAAAATGTTAATTGGAGATACAGGACAAAACTCTCAGCAATTATGAAACCGTTATTTGATTTTAATGTTGGGTCACACGAAAGTAACACTAAAGTCGCATCACAGGTCTTCTTTGCACTAAGGTCGCACCAATTGTCTTGGTCGCACGAAAATTGCACTAAAAATTGGGTTGCACTTAAGTCTGATCAGGGGACTTTTGAGTCTAGCTCCGTCTGATTACGGTCTCACAAAAGTCTCATTAAAAAATGGTCGCATAAAAGTCTGATCAGAAGTAATTTAGGTCTGGCCGTGTCTGAGCAGACATTGAAATCTGAAGATAGTCGGATCAGATGTGGCTTGGGTCTGGCACCTCAACCTGAGGGTGTAGCTTAGAAATTTTTATGGGTGCAAAAGCTCGAACCTCCGAGACGTCTAAAATAGCAGTCAAGACATCTTAACCGCTAATCTACAACGGCTCTGAGATTCAACCGCTAACAATGATAACAATCACTTTCAAATTAGCAGGAAACTTCAATTCGGAATGAGAGAAAGTGAAATCGTTCAAAAAGAGGAATTGAAGCGTGAAAAAGCCACAAGTCACATAATGTTCCAGATCAAAAGCGTAAAAACGGTCAAGCATAAGTTTTGCCTAAAAAAGACCACCAAGTTAACAATAATTGCTTCAAACTTCGTTCGAGAGCAACTAATTACCACCAATAAAAAATATGCAAAAATTCATCTGATTGAAGATAATGGTATCAGTGAGCTAGTATTGAAGCCTTTTTTTGAGAATCTTACTCAATAGCACTATATTCATTTGAGTGCTAAATGATTTTATTTTTCTAGTTCAATAGCTCTACATTTCAAGATAATCTTACTCCAGAAGAAATTTCCACAATAAATTACTTTTTTGAGAATGAATACTATTTGAGAGATGTTTTGGTATACTAAAGCGCTCACAGAACAAAGTCCCTCCCCACTTATCGGTAATATAATGGATAGTCTCACCCCAATTCCCGAAAAATTGCTATACCAGGGCAACAATTTCATCGGGGGATGTTTCACAACTACTTCACAACTATTTGAAAAACATAATCAATTGCGGTACACCTACCTTTGGCTGGGCTACAGTGTTACAATAAGTCATGGGTTCCACCTCGTCATTGGAACACCTGGACACTTTTTTGGGTCTAATGAATGTACTCAATTTCCTCCTGGTTGCTGCCCTGTAGTTAGACGGATCTCCCCGCGGACTCTCACTAGGCATTTTGGCATTCATCATTCGCATTCGTTCTCGAGTGTTTTGTAGCCAAGATTTACCGATAGACTTAACGGGGGGTTCGTAGGAAACTAGGGCGAATTCAATCAGACTGGCGAATACGTAGAAGAAGTTTACTATCAAGTACAAATCCACCAATTTCAAGTCAGCTATTCCTGGAAACCTGAAATCAAACAATCAAATCAGATTCAAATATAAAAAGTTAAAACAAATAAAAAATAATCTTGTTAATAAGTGAAAAAGATCAAGATCATAAGCAGTAAACTCCTGGTCTGAAGATAAGAAATGTCACCTTTAGGGAAACCCCGTTTTCTTAAACTCCCGCCTAAGTCAAACTGGTCTTACTCTTCAAGAACATAGCCGATTATCATTAACAGCACCAGTAAATATTGACTATCTGAAGTTGATGACTTTCTTCCCTCTAAAATGGCAAACATTAAGGAGCTCAGACTATAACAGATGCAAAACACCCATTTTTACAAAGGTTTATGAAAGCTAATATGTTTTCAAAAACCTCAATTATTTCTCAACCAATGAGAGGCGCCATATATTTGATGTTTGGCTGTTTGACTCGACCAATGAGAATGGAGTTGAAAAAAAACAACTTCAGAGTTGACGGAAAAGATGGAAAGACACAAGTGGCGGAAGCATTATGAAAGAAAAGTGACCTTAAAAACTCAATTGACGGACTATAATTTTAAGTTAGAATCACGATAGTTATCAGTCAAGAATTTTAGTTTTTTTTTGAAAATAAAGTATGTTGTTCGAACTTTCTTTAAGATAAGGTTTGCGATATTTAGCTCCTTACTGATTGGCTGCCCCGGTGATAAGAGTGATTTGGGCCAATATAGTTGTGATAGTGAGGGAGGCTCTGGCTGGAACGGCCCTCTTGTCAATCCAGAACCCGACCCAACTCAGCACTACCAGTGAGATTGAAGGAAGGTAAATTGTGATGAGATAGATGCTCAGTTTCCTCCTCAGTTCTATTGTCAGACACAGTGTGACGTAAGGGTAGTCTAAAATGACATCATAATTGGAAATAATAACTCTAACTTTTAATAAATCGACTTTGTGTCCGATTTTTGGGGGTGACTTTGTTCATTAATTACAGTCAATTATACAAGCAGTAACAGTTTGTTGGATACCCAGGTTGAGGTGCGCAACCCCAGCCAGCTTTGATTGGATTAACCTGGGTTGCATACATTGGGCAGCAGGCCATCTAGACCAAAATCGTCTCTGATCAGACCCAATGGGGTCGCGCTTGATGAAGTATCAGACATAATTGGGCTAACTGAGAGACCTAGAAGAAAAAAAAAATACGAGCAGAAGGAACCCTGGCCGCAAAAAAAGAAATAATTTGCTTTAAAGTATTTTGAGTCAGTCAGGATTTACTTGAAACTATGAATATAAATGCTTTTAGTCATTAAACTGTATGTCCAACAAAAACGGACATTGTGACAATTTTGACTTAGTACTGGCCAGTTCTTCAAATGAACACCCTTTAGGATAAATATGTGGACCAAAGATCAATTTGATAAAAATTTTTGTTCTTTTACTCTTTTCTTGATTATTTTTTACTCTTTTCGCGATTATTTTGTTTTGAATTGAAACCGGTCATCAAATAAAAATCAGATTTCGTTGACAGTATTATGGCTGCCATACTCTGTTACCGGATTGCACCTTACCACTTGAGCGAGAAACAAATTAATCCGATCACAGGTGGACGGGTTCGCGTACCTTAACCTGAGTAATGATTGCTTTGAAAAAGGAAAATTTGAGTTAGGACAACATAGTTGAGCCGCTCATTATCAGAAAAACGGAATTAAAAATTCTTGAAATTATAATGGGTCGACATTGTTTTGTACTAGGTCTAACGATTTGCTGAACTTTTGCATTCCGTGCAATTTTTTTAAATTAAAGTTAACAAAAAGCGCATGCAAAGAAGGTTCTGATAAAAACCAAAATGAAACAAAAAAAACTGATAACACATTTTGTACGAATTAGTTGTTTGTTTATTTGAATGAGAATTTATTTTCTTGCTTTTCTTCTCTCAAACGTATTTATTTAGCCTGAAAATTGCATTTGTGAAGCGCGTCATAAAATAGTTAAGACAGGTATGATCCCCAATTTTCTAACGGTAAGCAACACACAGACGTAAGGGCTAATCAGCAATTTGTCCTCTAAACTGCTGTTGGTAACCCCAAGGGATTTTTACTCAACTATTTAGCAGTTTAATTTTTTCTGGTAGGGCTTAATAACGAAGAGCGTCAACAGAATTGTGCAAAAGTAAAATTATTGAAATATCTAGCGTGATAAGATGACACTAAAATAAATAACCTTTTATTTCCTAGATATATTATTCGTTACTTTTATTATATTTTTTGCATTAAAGGTCAAAATTTTACGTTTAAGAGTGGCCTTCGTAGTATAACTTTTTCAGAATATTAATTGAAGTGAGTGATATTAGTTTAAATCCGGTTTCTAAAGAATTACACCAATGTCAGTTTGGTAAGAAATTTTGATCAAAAAAGCTTGACATTTTTGGTATTATTGGAGATTGACAATTTATCGAGAGCAACCAAAATTCCAGGAATTTTAATTGCACCTAGCCACAATCACTATACTTTCTGTAAGCACAGTTATATCGGAAAACAAAAGACTCTCAATCAGGTGTAGAGGATTTTCTCACAGTTGATCCGAAATGGTGAGAATTGACTCGCAATATTTGTAAATTTTTGTTAATATTTCTCATGTTTGCGCGTTCTAAGCACAAAAATAAGTTAAAAGTTCTATGTAATTATTATTTTGACAAAAGTTCATCAAACTACCTAGTTGTGGGAAATGGACATATTATCTAAGAATGGCCACTAAAAGTTAGCGACATTGATTGTAACTATACCGGTTTCTGTTTTTTTTCTGATGTACATTTGACTCGATACCATCATTACTGAAGAATAATATTTTCCGGATGAACAACTTAATTGATTCACAATGAATAAAACTTTTGTCTATAAGTAAGAGATTCTTTCGAAAATTGCTTTCATTTCTACTTGTAATAGGTTTCAAAACCATTTAAGCTGTAAGCAAACTGTAAAAATGCCAATGGTAACAAGAAAGAGCAATTAAACTTGAAAGCATCGTTAATTCTATTTTTCTGGTGAAATCGATTTTTGCGAAAACTATATTCATTTGAAGATAATTAGGCAATGCAAAAGCTAATTTGTTTTATTTCACAGACGTTCTGAATTCATTAATGGGTTTTAATGGCAAGCTGATTAAAATTTTAACCGAAATGAGTTCATGTTTGAGATTTAAAATGTGATTTTTGCTAGAAGAAAAAGTACTATATGAAACAAAGCACAATTTTTGGATGATTCTATCTGTAAGAAAAGTTATAAATGTTCAAAATGCAGGTAAGAAGATAAAAAACGATTGCAATCATATTTTAGGCAAATTTTCTTCAAACAATTTTCTGCCGAAATTTACGATCCCTAATCTATCTCGTTATACATTTGTCATAATGAACATTAGAGACATTTTCTTGAAAACTTAGAAATTCAAAGCGATATAGTTTGTAATCCTTTCCCCTTAGCTGCTTTCGGCCCCCGGTACCTTGCTGTCATAATATATCGATACTGAAACTTTCTAAAAGAATTTTACAGAGAACAGAAACATTCTAAACCAAATGTAAGTTCTATTGCACGACTGTACAGATAATAAACAAAAAATGAAACTGCACCCGTACCTGGATTTCTAATCCGACCAACTTAAATGCTTTTCCTTGAACATTATAACCTCTTGGCAATAAAATAGCTTTAAATTTTGAAGTTTTTGTATTGTTGAAAATTAAGTTTTGCGTTTTATAAGTTTTAGTATTGGTGGCTAGTTAAAAGAGTATGCGGTTATGGTTTTTGTAAAATCTTCGTGCTTTGACTGGCTGTATAACAATTACGACTTATTGTCTTCTCTTCAAAACGGTAACTTTTTCTTTCAACTTGTACGCCATTTGCATTGATCACGTTGTGTGTCATCATCCGTTCTTTGTAGCCTTTCCCAGCCAGACGAATTAGAGACGGATGAAAAGTTTGATAGTGGTTGTGACTTACATTTATGAATATTGTCCATTTTATTTGCATTTTAAATTTCGTCCCTCTTTTCCAGTTCACATATCTGCATAAATTAACTCAAAGCTCCCGTTCTCTCCCCCCTTCATTCCTGCCTCGTTTCCCAGTATTTCTTATACTCATCCTATTCTTCACCGGAGTTAGAATAGGGAGGGAAAATTGTTGTTAATATGTACTCTAAGAAAGGATCTCGCCTTAATCTAGAATTTCAGGAAACAAGCGTTGCAATTTCTGCAACAAATTAAAATCTACTAAAGGCTATCTGAAAGCATAGCCCGATGAAATAATAATAATTGGCAATAAAGAAAGAGCAAAACCAATAATAGCCAAGTAACCGATATCGAGCGCAACAAATTATCCGTTTCAAGAAACCCTTTGCTACCGTTCAGTATGGTTTGAATAGCTCGTTCAATAGATCATTCAAAATGGCTCCAAATGCTCGAAATAAGAAACTTCTAGGCGTTTTTGAACAGTATTCAAGACAAATTAAGATTTGTTGTTTGGGTAGGTTTCGCTAAGGGAAAAACTCTTGTGTTGTCTTGATTTCTGTGGTCAAAAGAGTCAAATTTCCTGATTTCATTTGGTGGCTTTCAATTAATGTCATGGTGGCGTGGTTCAAAATACCAATCCAGTTTGTACTTTTAAGGTACGAAAAAACTTCCGAAACCTTTTGTAATTAGTTTTTATTCAATTTTGAATCATGATTTCCTAACGTGCAAACGATATTAGTCACCAATAGAAAACCTAGCTGAATGAATCCGTAGGGGACCACCGAAAAAGTAAGTAATAAAAGATTGACAGATCTTTTTTTTTTGTAAAAATGTTGGTTTTGAGTATTTAAGGGGAAATTATTGTAGAAGACAATTTTTTATCCTTAGCGATACGCTGAAAATCAACTCTTAAAAGTCCAAAAAAATGATTGAAATCTTTATACAGGCGTTAAGTTTTGTAATACTTAAAAATAACTGATGTAAAAGATTCGTCGAGAAATTGGCAAAAACCAGACAAAATTGATCAACTTTTATTACCACTGTTTTGTTATTCTTACAGGCTTGAAGATTGTTGTTTTTCAGATCTACAATCTTATAAATTGACTAGTGTTCAGGACACGTGTTAAATTCAATTAGTAGCTACTGTGGTTTGCAATTTCTTTCCGAACAAGTTATTTGCTGTTGGTATACTTGTGTTTGAATTAAATTATCTGTTTTATTCCATGAACTCAAAGATCAACCCCGAATTATTTAAGCTTCAAACAGGTAGTCTCAAATTATACAAAAACAGAGTAACTTTTCTGAATTTTTTTAAAAAATCCAAAATTTGAGTTTATAGAGCGCCAATTAATTCGAACTGACCGACGCTGTGATCTGTTTGGGAAGTTGAAAAGCTGACCTGACAAAAATATAGGAAAACTAAATTTACAAAGTGTGTCGATATTCTGTGTGTTTTAGTCAAAAGATTGCGCTGATCCTTCATTTGTGGCCCGAAAATCTGTTGCAAAGATATTTTCTTTTGGGAAAAAAGTGCTCTTTCAGACTTTACGGTCTTAAGATTTTGTAACAAAAATGTGCGGAATTAATCCAAAACTGCGTTAGAACTTGTCCCTGGTCTTACCCAAAAAATGGCTGGTTAAAAACTCGACAACAAGCAAAACAAGGAATATATTTTAGGACAAACTAAATTGTTCGGTTTCCAATAAGGGCTTCGATTTTCGTCGATCCGGAGCTTTTAAAAAATGAAAGTCGCAGAAAAAGAGTTCTAGGTGTTATCATATGAAATTTTTTTTTCATCAAAACTACAATTTTGTGATTATTATTTGATAACTTTTTAGTTTTTATAAGATTAACTCCTTAGTTAGAAATCTCTTTATGGAATCTCAGTTAATTGCAAAACTCTCATCAGCTCAAATCGTGACCACATCAAATTGTCATTTGAGCACATCTTGGAGTTGCAACCCACGCAATTGGGCTTTCAATGTTGTAGTATAATCCTCATGACCAGCCTGATCTTGTAGCTAACTGGTAGTTATTTTAAACTCTTCGATCATTGGGTGAGATCACATGGCAATGAAAATATTGATTGCTAAAATTTACAAACTACTTTCCGATATCAATTATTTTGGACCAACCGTTTACAACGTTCGTTAGCACCAAGGTATTTCACATAAAAATTATATTGATTCCGTGATTTTTTTCAAAATAACAGATTGTAGCAAAATTATTATTTGGATAATTTAGGTTTCTGTTTCATATACCCGGGACAAAATTTTAAAACGCTCTTACATTTTCAGTTTGCATCATAAATAGAGCCTACAAAAGTGCTTATTATTAAAACCCAAGGTTTGGTAAATGGGTACTTGTGCAGAGTTTGGCATTGTTTTTGATTTGACTTAAGAAATGTGATGTTGTAATCATGGAAAGATTTAATCCAACGGTTATGCATTTGAATTTACATGTTTCCCTCTCAAAAAAGAGAAAAGCATTATAACAACTCTTGAAATTATTGCCGTCAAACTTAAGAGGCAAGGCGCACCGCGTGTATTCCATTTAGTTCAACATGATATAATACTTTAACTCACGTGGTGTTTTAATAACGGGCTAAATGATACCCACCTTCAATTATCTCCCTGCCTTCCTGTCGCCGCAATAGGCGGGTCATTTTTTCCTTTTAAAACCCCAATATTGTTATTACCAATTCGGCCAATCAATTCCCACCTTGGGAACATTTACTACCACTTCCCGACTTGCTTTCATGTAGATTTTCCCCTCATTATCCCTCAACAGATCAATTTAAGGAAGTTGAAGAGGGGCCACGTGACCCCGGGGTGGGTTGTTTGCAAAAATGGTAGTCTGTTGGGAGGCAAGGGAGGGGAGGGGGGGGGGGGGGGAGGAGAGGAGGTGAAGGGAGGGGGCATGAGGGGGGGGGGGGTGGGGTGAAGGGAGCCTAGGGCCCAGGGGACGTGAGGGAAGAGAGGGGTGGCGGGGGGTAACATAACGTAGACATACGTTTTAGATCTAATTTTGATGAAAAGCAAACAAACAAAGAAAAGTCCAAGGTTATTAATTGATGTTATTTTGAGAGTAACCCGATATTAAAAACAAAGCGTGAACAGCTTTTGAATGTTTGAATGAAATCGGATATTAACAAAAAAGTTAATTTAAATGAAGCGAAACAAATTGCTCTTTTGGTTGCCCCGTTGTTCAATTATCATTGCGTGTCTGAACCTTCCGCCAGCTTTTTGTAATATGATATCACGATGGTTGATGAAGATAATGAGATTTTACTCCGTTTGAGATGAAAGGAATCAAAGGTCAGCAAATGACATTGGATATTTACCAACAAGACAATTTTAATATCCTTCCGTGACATGTAAAAAAATGCTATCAATTTTAGCAACTAATTATTGCATCGCATATGAACTAAGCTGTCCTGGTATAAAACTCTATAAAATACCTCATTCTAGCTTAGTGGGCATGTAAATTTGTAGCGCCCATAGCAAAGTGCTATATAACAACACATAATTTGAAAAGGGGGGGGGGTGTCACAAAAATAACTGTGGTAACAGATCAGAATTAGCTCCTGCACAAACTAAAATTAAATAATGGCCATCAAGTTGCTTCAATTTTTTCAAAATTGTTGCTGGTCTGTATTAGAGCAACTCTTTGCTCGTTATCTTGATACTATGTCAACAACATTATAGTGAGAGTAAAGATTGGGACCTTTGTGGGTTGCGACCCCACAATCTCTTAATTGATTGCAATCCTGTGCTCTCCACTGAGCCAACTGGTCCACACTGCGAGAGTCTTACAATGCTCTCTTATATAGATCTGTCATTTCAAGCTCGATCTTATGATCACAAATTACTTGCTAGAGTGCATATTCTAACAGTCTGCCGTTTTTTGACAACGTTTTTTTGACAACTCATATCCTTTCAAAAACCCTAGAAAAATCAAAGCTTTGAAAAGTTACTAATGAACATAAAAATATTTCTTGTTGTTTTATTACTAATATATCTATTTTGATATTTAGATTGTTTGCAAAAAAAATTTAAAAAAACCTTGATGCTTTTTTGTATCATTTCGTGTGAAGTCTCTTTTACCTTTTTAAGTGGTATGAACTCGAGCTACGATTTTCGGAAGAAAAGAAAAAGAATGAACAGTTTTGTCATGAAATTGAGCCTCCGTTCTTAGCTGACACGTTTCTTGATGCAAAAATTTACATCAAAATGGTCACCGTTGTTGAACAAAACTACCTGGAAATTTTTTTGCGCACACATTTTTTCACGAAGTATGACGCTTTTTTGTTTACTTATTATAAAAATGCAAGTAATCAACTCAATAAGTAATAAGTAATTTGATAGTAAACTGATCTACAACAGTTCAATAGAGCGTTGGTTTACTTTTTCTCTTTAACTCATTTTGATAATGCTATTTTGTAATAATTGCTCCTCAATTTCTATTGTAAAATGTTTGTATCAATAACCAACATATTTTTTTCAAAAAAGGAAAATCGTATACTCAATTCTCTTGTATCAATTAGCAACTAAAACTCAAGCACACAGTTGTATTAATTGCGATCAGTGCCATAATTAAAAATGATCTTGAAAATGTCTTTCATCATGGGTCAAATTTTGATGGGTTAATGGTTATTTCTCCCGTTGCCTCAGAAAATTGCCAGTTACCGCAGCATAGTATGAATACTATTGTCATTTTGGCAATTCCAATTCTCACAAAATTAAGAATTTTCACATAAATGTTTCGTAAGGTCGTTGAAGTAGAATTAATTCTTAATTGGCATGATTTTAATTTAAAAAAATTTATGGTGGGAGTTGTAGTGAAAAATTAATTAGAGAGATAAGAGAGAACGGTTATTTTCTTAAAAATTTGTTTTGAAACGGGGTAAAAAGTAGTCGATGGAATTTTTTTTGTCAAGTGATTGAATAATTTAGTTAATTTGCGCTTTTTGCAAGGCAGTTTCTTCAATGTGATGCTAAATTGCTTTTTAGGCATGTTGTGGCCATAGAAATCAATTTGAGTAAATTAAATTTCATTCAAATTTCATTAGAATTGATCAATTGCTTGAACAAATTTGTCAAATTCTTTCAAGTTTTGTAAAAATTTTCAGGGGCATTTTAATTTTTATACCCAATATTTTAAAATTATTTCACTTTTGGGTCTAGTAGTTCCATTCTGTTGCTTTGTGGCGAAAATTCGAATTTTTGTTTGCCCCTCGCTATCTTTGAAAGTGATGACTTCTTGTCTATTGATTTATGTTTTCTTTTGCATTTGAAGACAGGCAACGATATTTTTGCGGGTGGCTTCTTATAAATTTAGAAAAGAACAAACAATCGCCTGGGTTTGTCCTCTGCTCCAGTTTTTCCCTCATTCAGTTTTCGTTCAATTTTTCTTTTAAATCCCGCACCCTCGAGTAAATGGATCTCAGCGCTGAATCATACTATTTCAATTATACGATTCAATATTGCTTTGGTTCCCTTCAGTGAAATGGCAATTCTTTCTGTTTTTTGCGATGCTAAGATCAAAGCAGAGAATGACTTCGTTTGGTATCCGGACTCCGCTGACCATGTTTTTACATGTGTGCCCAACTTGGCTTTGTCTAAAAAGAAATCGAGCATCAATACACAAACTGGCCTGATATCCCAATTCATATTGCATGAAAATTCTGAATTTCAAGCCAAATTTAACTTGAAACAAACTGAAGGCCTATTTCGTTGCTCTCATATTTAATTTGACCTAAATTTCAATTGTAACTCAAACCTGTTTATCTTCGAATGAACATTTGTCCTTCTATTCGATCGTATGTTGTTCTATAGAAATTGAAATAGCAGTTTCTATTGTCTTCTTGTCATTACAGCAAATAGTTTTTTATTTAACCACAATCCTCCACCATTAAAAGCGACCAGCATTTCATGCATTGTCTGATAAGATAAAACCGCTCTAAACTTAGATACTTATTGCTGTTTTGTTTATGTCCAGACCGCAAACCGAATTAACAAAATTCATGTTCAGACAAAAGTCAGTTGATGACTCATCTTGTCTTACTAAAATCATACTCAACAGTGAAATCTCGGACCTGAACATAGTAATGGCCCGCCTAAAAATCATTATGATTTATTTTCTGGTCCAGTACCAAATCTCTCTGACATGCGCTCCGGGTTGTTGCTAAAATATGAAATTATTATTATCGGATGGCAAGCTCTTTTCAGTTCACTCAATCACTTTAACAAAATTTAGACAATAATTGGGAAAATACTGCAGGGTAATTTTGTTATGAACAAAACCGACCATCTTTCTCAAAATTTATACCTCGTTCAACCTGCTACCAATTACGTCATCAAGATCGAAAGAGGCTAAAATGTCTGAGCCCTGGAGCCATTCCTGATTAAAATTGTGATTTATCTCTTTCTCTCAAAATAAGTAGCTAAAATTGCATGTTACTTGATAATTGGCTTCGTTTAGACGGATATATTGCTTGTTGAAAATGCTTTTGAAATTTCAATGATTCATTTTACTGTCTCAAGTTGAAAGGTCGCTTTTGAATTGAAATGAACGCAGCAGGTTTTTCCTAACGTTTCCTGGGAAAGAATACAGGTTTAAAGTTGTTTAAAACAATAAGCATGATCAAAACGGGCTACAAAAAAGAAGCTTTTTTCTGATTGTCTGCCAATCAAGTGAGACAAAATTTATTGTTTTTGAAGTGCTCTTAGTCGATAACTGCAACTGTATTAATTTAAAACTTTCATTTTGTTAAGAAAAATGACGTAATTTCAATCACCAAACTTATTGCTAAAATTCTCGTCTATGAAGACCCGTTAAGTATTTTATGCAAACTACGGTTGATAAAATTTTAAATTTCTCTGTTTAAATTAATCATACCGATTTGAGGCAAAGCGTACATGCAAAAACAAATGAAATTTTTCAAGTTCACGAGATGTGATCACAGAAAACTCGTTGTTAACAACTTATTGAAAAACACACAGATGGTTTATAAAATTTTATTTACACTTAAGCTTGATGATTGTACATTATTTGCAATTCCAATCAATTTTCAATTGAACATCATAAGAAATCGAAAATTAGAGTCTTCGCCATAACCAGCTAAAATTCTATCTTCATTGCCACACTTCGTCTCCTACGAACTGTATGCAGTTAACTATGTTGATATGGTAATTAGATGCACTAGTGTAAATCAAGTGCGAAAAATCAGCGTTTATAAACAAAATCTGTACTATTCAATAAAAATTGAACAATTAAATCGTTTGATCGCGTATTTTAAATCTAAAGTTAAATTTCATATCAGTTTTTGTCTTGTCTTTTTTCGTTTAAAACATTACACCACAAAACATGAATTTCTTGAAGAGTAATCATGAAGAGTAAACTTATTCTAATTAGCCACATTTATTAACAATAGCCGTTAACAAGAGATCAGTTAGACAGAAATGAAAGAAGACCTAAATGATAAGTGAATGTATAAAATCAATAGCAAAGCTAACTCAGTTGCAGATTAGCACTCTCCCATATTATCTTATTACAAATAAATTCACAAAGACTTTCAACGACTTTTAAAGATTTTTAATCTACAAGAATTCAGCCAGCATACTTAAAAAATTTAACAAAAAGCGGCGTTCAAAAATTTTTGCAAAAGTTTCATTGAAACAAATAAGTTTGCTAGAGCAGAAACTATTGGTCTTTTTTTTTCATTGAAAAACGGCTCAAATTAAAAATTTAATGTTAGATTTTCATTGGGCAACTACTCGATGAGAAATAGTTTCCTCAATGGTGGTCCTTTTTGGACTAATGTTTATTTGGACTCTGTCTCCCAATTTGATTTACCCATCGACTGCGATTGTTCAAGAAATCAAGAAATTAAATTAGAGACTAAATGATGAAGCACTTTTGTTATTATTAGTTGCACCATTCTTTTTAACATATATTTCTTGCTAAAGTAATCGGCTTCACCTCCAATTTCTGTAACTAAAACTTTCTGTTTAAAAAATTGTGTTTATGAACATAAAGGGGGTGCGTCAAGTTAAACAAATGCTTTTAAAAAGCCAGAATATTTTATTTATCCTATAAAGCAGAGCAAATGAAAATGTTCACATCCTTGTTTGTCAAAATTGTTCAAATACTCAAAAACAAGTGACGGTAAAAATTAAGATTTATATGAGCCAAACCAACAGAACCCGGCTTTAAAATCTGCCACATTATATTGGTTAAATTTCTCTGGAAAAAATCTTCGATTTTCAAGAAGAATGAAAAAATTCTACAGAATGCCTGAAATGGGCATTTTTATGCTAATCGAACTCTCGCATGCCCACAAGTTAGGAAGTATTTCTAAAGAATCTTTATTATAAGTACATATATATTAAAAAAACGATTGTTTCCGACCTTGATACACAAAAAGACTCAAATTTAAAGAAATTAAAAATTAAAGCAAAACATTTCTCACTGAGATGATTGATTAAATTCAAAAAACGCAAATCTAAAAGTTTTTTATGAACAGAATTCAAGGTTCCACGAATCAGATAATGCTGAACCAAACAGTTTCAATTTTCGAATAAATTAATTATTGAAATCAATTAGAGACTGAAAAGAAGTAAAAAGTAACAGAGATTATATGACTGCAAAAACTGAACATCTTGAGTTGACCAAATTTTGTTCAACAATGAGCAATTAGTTTTTTGTCTAAAAAGTGAGACGGCTTAATCAAATACTGCGTACTGAGAGAAAAAAATGAAAAAATGACTTACAACGTCAAAATTGGCTAGTGAAAAATTTATGTTTTTGACAAAAAGAAGATTCTCATGAAAATCGTGATTTCCTTCAAAACAATCCAAATTACAACCTTGAGAGAACTAGTTGAAAAGAAATTTTATGTACCTAAAAACTAAACAACGATTTTTTCCAGCCATGTAAAAATGCACAATGAGGAAAAAACAAGTGACTACAACTAAAAAAGTGCAGTATCAGGATCCCAATGACTAAAATGGCATTAAAAGCAGCTCGTTTAATTCAAATAGTAAATTGTCAAGAATATGAATTCAATGAAAGCGTAATTAACCACTAAAGTCTTTTAAAACGCAAATAAGTGCACCTTTTTCTCGTTCCAAAATTAGCAAGAGCTAGAATCGATATATGGAAATCTTTGTCCCGATGAAAACAAATTTATCACTGAAAGCACTGAGTCTAAATTTTAAATTTGAATAATTTTTCTTAAAAAAAATTTCGAGCCGTTCGTTTAAAAAACAATTGACTGTTACCGCCATATTCAAACATTTTCTTCTGTATTTATTATTTAAAAATTTTAGTATTGAATATTTGATAGTTATATTTTTTAAGACGAAACATAAATTTTTATGGGAAATTGACGAGAAGTAAAAGAAAAAATTTAATGAAAAAGCTCCATAGATAACTGGAAAATACTGATTTCGATTGATTTGGAGTAAAACAGAAGAGGTCTTCTGTAGGTTATATAGCTGTTTTCGTGCGAATATAAACTTCGCACCTTATAAAACATCGAAGACTGGTATGGAAAATGATTTTAAGAGCAGAAAAACAGTCGTGTGAGTTCACTTTCCTGTAAGCGAAACACCACAAAACACAAAAAGAGTCAAATTTAAAAAAATTGTTTATATATATATATATATATATATATATATATATATATATATATATATATATATATATATGTATATATGTGTGTTATTTTTGTTGAAAATGTTTTTATAGTTATTTTTGAACTTAATCAAGAAAGCTAGTTGGAAGTCAGGGCAATAGCCACAATTTCTTTAGAATGAATGTTGTTCGACGTCAGTATATGAAGTTCAAAATTTTCGCGAAGACTCCAAACTGATCTCAGTGAGATCTTAGTGACAGTTGTATAGAGCTGTACTGCTATCCAAAATTCTAACCCACACTTTTTTCAATCACACACCACTAAAATTTTCCCCCAAAATTGAAGACTTGTAATATTTTGCGTGGAGATTTGAAGATTAACGTTCCAACAAAAATTAAAAAACTGAAATTGAATTGATCGATCTTGTAAGTGCCCTCCCTCAATTTTTCAAATAATGAAAAATGTAACATGCAATAGTACAGATACTACATGCAACTTCACATTACAACACCATTAACCAGTTCCAACACAACTGAAGCTGTTGGGGTAACCAAATGAGCGTATTTACTGACACAACATTTTTTACGAATATGAATCTGCTTAACCCTAGGGTGATGAGCGTAGGGTTAAGCAGATTCGTATCAAAAATGTCGTACCAGTACAGAAAATTTTACTCTAAAGAGTTGCGAACTGTTTTCAATTGTAAACAATTCAACAAAATGAGGATTGATGTTCAATTGATGTCACCTGCCACTTAAAGAAGCATTTTAATTAGTCCGTTGAAAACAGTCAATTTATTCATCATACATTGATGATCAGAGTGAAAAATGTTTGACAGGTCGTCCTTCTGAATATACTTCCGTAGAAATGTTGAATGAGTTTATTGTTCTAACAGTGCAAATCTTGTCTCTCAAATCAGTTAAATCTGTACATTTTGTTTTATGCTGGTGGCGCTCAGTCTTCGCTTTTTATCCAGTGCCTTGGAACAAAATTGTTTCAAATGTTAAAAAACAGTTGCAGTGATACACATTGATAGAAATTGGTAGCAAAATGATGTCTATAATTATATAATCATATCAACAAAGTGTTTAGGAACAATTTTCGAACTGCAACTTATATGAAGCTATGAATGCTCCTATCCGAAAATAAAATTTTGTCACGAAACAGGTGGGTTTTGTATGTATGGAGTTAACAGATGCAACTTCAAAGCACATTATGCTTTAATTTTATACTGCTTTTCATATGCTTTTCATACTGTTGACCATCGGCTACATGCAAAGTTCGAAAAAATACGGATTTCACGGGAAACTTTGTTTTGTTTCTGAAAAAAAATGTTGCCCAGATCAGTGGTTTTATGATCAGGTATATTATGGTTTACAAGATTATGCTCTAAATCGAACGCTAGATTTTTGACAATTGCTAAGCCGATATTTTGGGTTTCGTTTGTGTTTTGGTCAACGCATTCAACCATTGTGATTTATCACTTGAATATTGCTCCAGGCACGCAAAAAGTGAACGGATTAAGAGCCAAAGTTGACCTGAAACCATAATTATTCATAAAAATTTGTTATTTTGACAGAAAGATAATGAAAAATCTTTAAGAAAATCTTTACTCAATGTCAACATGAACTGATGGATGTGTCTATCATCTACACTATTAATAACAGAATATTAGATCAAGGAAAATTTTTATTGATATTTAGTACCAGTTTTGACAAATGAGAAACACCTGCTCTGACCCTGAAAAGTCACAATCAATCACTCAAGGATTATACCTTGCTTCTTTGTTCATCACATAATACCTCATTATTAATATTCCCCCAAAATACAAACAGGGAAAAGCACACTCTCTTGCAATATGCTGGCCGTATATAGAATTTGAACTAGTTTTCTGTTATTCGGAAATTCGAAAAAATTAAACATAAGAATTTTGCTGAAGAACTGAAAATCCGATTTCAACTGCCAGTGGACAATTTGTACTGCCGTTAAGTGATTTTATCGAGAACTGATCAAGCTTTAACAATTTTGTGCGAAGAATCTCATAGCTAAAAAAGCAAATATTTAAAAATACTATTTAGTACCTGACGTCAAAATACTCTAAATTAAGCACGGTAAAACAGTACAACTAAAAAGTTTTAAAAAATAAACTGTTCTCAGGGCTGCTTTTATACAGTGAGTAGTGAGTTGAAATTGGCGTTATAATTGATGATAAATCGTGGGTGTATGATCTGTTTTGTTCCATGTTCGATCAAAAGAGACCTGTGACCTCAAATGTCAATGAGGATTAGGAGTCGACGACTACTTGTTTATTACGTAACTACCAGGATTTTAACCTCAGAGCATTTTAGCGCTGAAACAGTATATATCAATACTAAAAACGGAATTCAGTTCTGTGAAATATTAGGTATCATGAGTATTTTGAATTTTATTATGCTGAGTTTATATTCACTATTATAAATTTGAGGTATTTGAAATCTCACAGGCCATATTCATCCTTCAAAGACTGGAACAAATTCAAGCGCTGAAAAGATGAGTGAGCAGCAAAATTTCAATCTAATTATACTTAAGCTAGCTTGTAGGTAATGATCACAAGCCTACTTTAACTCAGTAGTTACGACCTGCTGCGCAAATTGAATGTTACAAGTATCCGCGCCGAAATTCGAATCACACAAAACAAATCTTGTAGGCGGGAGTTTGTCCGAATATATAATTTTTTTTGCGCAATTAAGATTACTCGAAAATGAGGACCAGCAGGTAAATTGAGCAATGAACAGAGTCGTGGCCATCCAGGAAAATTAGAATGTCCTCAGACTGATTCACCACTGATTTGCTCTGTAACTAACCTCCGGTCAAACAACTAGTAATTTTTTTCGCAAATCATTTAATTCCTTCATTTTGCAAACTCAAAATATAAGATTCTAAATTGGTGTGCATTTCCATTATAATTTCGATTTATTGAAGAAACATAAAGACAGAAAACAATCAAATTCTTCCAAGTTTTTTCAGATTACATAGATGTAACAGAAACCATATATGTTGATGTCAAATGTCAGAAATTACAACATGAGCGATGTTTAACGACAGAAAAAGAACATCAAATGCGAGCACATCAATAACACTCAATTCATAGAGTGTATTTCTTCAACTAAATCAAAACAAAATTGCAACCAAAAGATCAGTATTTCAATAGTTCAACATGACAAAATTAAAAAAAAAACAAACCAATAACCACAAAACAGCAAAACGATACAGTTCTGGCTGTCAATTCGGTTCACATTTTTCTGGACTAATAATTATCACGTGTTGATAAACCGCTTGAGAGAAATCCGTGTAAAATACTCTGATTTAGACGGACGGATGAGATGGAACATTAACTACAAAAGTAAAAAAAAACTTGTTTTAAGAGCTTCTAAAGCATTTTCTTTCAAAACTTTTGGAGCAAGTGCAATCATTAATAAAAAAAACAGAGCAGGAAATGTCGAATCAGCACTTTCGGTTAACTAAATGCTAGCTATCTTCTTAAATTGAGCACAAGTTTGAGTCCCATTTCTTCAGACATCCGGATTTTTTTAAAAAAATATTGCAACAAGTTTAATTCAAATTTATTCTGAGACATTCAAGAAGTTCTTTTATAACGTTTAATATCGTGTTTACATAAATATGCATGGCTTCTTTGTGAAAATTTCAGGGTTGCAGACCCATTGGTTTGTTTTTATTGCTTTTTGATTTTTTGAGTTGTTTAGTTTTTGTATTCAAAGTTTTAAAATGGATTTGTTACTGTCATTGTTGCAGAAGAAATTGAGAAAAAAATTGTGAAAAAGTTCGTTGAAGAAAACGACTTTGCAAAAAATTATATAAAATTGTTGGTCAAGTTAATGGTTTTAATTTATAGGAATCTTTCAAATGTTGCGTTCTCTCAATCAAACTATCCAGTGAAACTTTGTATTTGGTATCTTGTCTCTATTAGGAATCTCAATTTAGTATTTGTGATTTTCTCGTTCTATGCACTAATTAGAAATAAAAACAACAAACGTCTTTTCTTTGAAGATTATAACAGGCTAGATAATTGTTCTATAATTAATTTAGTTAATTAATCAATATTAGATAAAAACTGACGATGTGGTCAATAATGCCATTCATATTAGCCATTAAGCTAAATCATGAATGCATTTATTAATACACCATAAAATCAGATGAACGCCCTGGTTCCAGTCATTTTTGGGCTCAATTAGAAGTTAAGTTTATCAAATTTTCCAAACATTTTTTAATACAGCAGTCAAGACCATGAATTTATGAATTCTAACAAGCTGTGAGGTGAGTCTTTACATGTCTTACTTTCCGTGGCCGAAAACCCTGATCAATGTCCCGCTAAACTTAATAAAAATGAAACCAGAATGTTTGCTTGACTCTGCATTTGACAGAGAATGTTCCCACACGATTGCAATGCATCTTATTACCATAATTAAAATGATGATTTAATCGTTTTAGTAAGTTTCTGTGAACATATTAACTGTTTTATAAAGAAGCGGCAAAAAATTAGTTTTCTGTGAAACTAAACCAGGAGAGTTTTGTTTCTTAAACACTTTAGTCAAAATCTATTAAAAAAGGCTGTTGTTTTGATATCAACAAAAAACAAGTTAAGTTAAAATTTTGTCTTTTACTGCCTGTTTTTATATTGTTTCGTCAAATCATGATACATATATTTCACAAAAATGATTCGTCTAGTGAAAATAGATTTGGCCGATGAAAATAGATTTGGCCACTGAATATAGATTCGTCAGTTCCACATTGACAAACAAATCCTTTTTTGAGCGAGGGATTTTTCGGAAAAAAAACAGTTTTGTTGGCGTTGGGATGTACCATTTTTTAAGTATTGACCCCAAAGCAAAAATTTTGGGTTTAATACAATTCGCATAAATAGGAGATAATACCAAAAAACTGTATGAGCAACATTCAACAACTCCTTGACCAATAGGGTTACATCATGTTTTTGAAATACGAAACGACTTTAGAGAAGCATTTGACGAATTTGCAAACTTGACGTTATATAACACCATTCTTAAACTTCTTTACATCATAACCGAAATTAGCATCACCTGACAAACGTTTCTCTTATAATTTTGAACCACCTAGACCCAATAGTCGAGAAATAAGCAGGCATTTCACCTAAAAAACAGACTAATTTCTTGAGTTTCCAAACATTACTTTTCTAATTTACCAATTTTTCAAGTATTGATCCCAAACCAAAATTTTTTGTTTAATACAATCCATATTAAAAAGAGATACTATGAAAATAGAATGAGCAACATTCTACACCTCCTTGACCCATAGGGTTACATCATATTTTTTAAATAAAAAGATGAATTTTGAGAAATTTTGGACGAAATCGCAAAACTTGACTTTTTGTAACACTAATCTTAAATTTTTTTACATCATAGCCAATGTTATTCAGACACACTTTTGTCATTTCACTTTGAACCACCTAGACCCAATAGTCGTGAAACAAGACGGCAATTTACATAAAAAACAGACAAACTTTTTGCTATTCCGAACTTTACATTTCTAATGTAATAAGTTTTTAAGTATTGACCCTCAAGCAAAAATTTTTGGTTTAATACAATTCATTAGAACAGGAGATACTGCGAAACTAGTATGAGCAAAATTCAACTACTCTTTGACCCATGGGGTTACATCGTATTTTTGAAATACGAATCGACTTTAGAGAAACATTTGACTTGGACAATTGAATGTGGAAACTTTGAGTACTGGCGAACCTCATCAATCTTCTAGATCACCAACTTCGCTCCGAGATAGCCTCATAGTTTCTAAAACACCCCTAGTTTACGATGTGGAAATTCGGGAACCTGATCAAGAAACAGAGATTCACCCAAAATCTAAGACAGTTGTGATTTCTCGATTCCAAATAAACTACCAAACTGTTATCAGTGAAGTTCAGGATGACAATGGAGCTCTAGAGGGTGGGAAAACACTTGAGGGGTGGGTAGAAAATGGTCGGATCCGGACCGGGTCCGAACTTGAAACTGGAGATGACCAATTGACAGTAAGTGAACAATCGACAAAAACTGAACCGTTCGATGATGACGATGTTGTTGATGATGATGATGATGATGATGATGATGATGATGATGATGATGATGATGATGATATTGCAATTGATGATGACGACGATGTTGATGACGATCCAGAGCATGGCATTAGTCAAGCTTACTAAGCTTGACGAGATGTTGAAGGTTTAATTGATGAGGATTTGACAGTTCCAGTACCCTTTATTTTTTTATATTTTGCGTTTCCGAACGTTATTTTTCTAATGTACCAATTTTTCTAGTCTTGACCCTAAAGCAAGTATTTATGGTTTAATACATTCCATATGAAAAGGAGATACTACGAAAATAGTATGAGCAACATTCTACAACTCCTTGACCCATAGGATCACATCATATCTTTTAGATAAGCGACGAATTTTGAGAAACATTGAACAAAATCGCAAAACTTGACTTTATATTCAATAGTAATCTTAATTTTCTTCACATCATAACCAAATTGAGCTTGACACACGTTTGCCTTATAACTTTGAATAACCTAGACCCAATAGTTGAGAAAAAAGAAGGCATTTTACATGATGTTGATTTTCATGATGTTTACAAGATAGCCAAAGTAAGCCTGACAGTTTGTTAGTAAGCCAGCATGATTTTTGTCTCCAGTAAACTAATAACAGAAAGAAATTGAATATTTTCTGAAAAATTCCTCAATTTCTGGTTGATATTTGTCGGATTTTCAGGTTGATTTTCCCTGTTGGTTAACAAAAACCGCTTGGTTTCCACATCAATGCCCCTAATTATATTGCCCCTGAGTTTGCCAGTCAAACATTGGTATATAAGCCTTTTTTTGAACAAAGCATTGTTCGAAAAAAAACCGATGACTTGGCTTTTTGACTTTGTCTCTAAAGTTGTTTGTTTTTAAATCGATTTAAAGCTTTAAAAAGCTCCAATTATATCTTTAAAAAAGTGCTTATTACAGAGTAATAAATCAATTGCTTGCTCAAAATGCGCGCTTTTAATTAGTCTCAATTGAAAGTTAGAGAAAGTTTTAATGCGAATATTAGATACCTAAATTGAGCGGAAACGTGCTACAAGACATGTAACCCACTTTTCGATTCGAAATTTCTTGTATTTCCCAAAATTGATAAAAACCCTTTCCGAAAAGTAAGATACAAAGGATGTCTCCTAATTTTGTTCAATTTTCGTATCCAATATTTGAGCAGAGCAAATTTTGCTAAGGCGGAACTTTTGGGGGTATACCTCTGCGGTGTAATGAAGGAGCAGCGTTAGTATAAAACATCTGTATATTTTCCAAATTGTCAAAATTAGGCTGAAAAGTGTCTTCTTTTTTTCTGATAAAAAAACCAAAATACATTTTATTGTCTTATAATTCTTGATAGTTAACGTGACAAAACATAGAATAATTTTCGTTTATAGAAGCCCTCGATAAAAAAGGTAGTTTTTTGAAATGATTGAAGTACAAAATTATACAAAAAATGACGATGTTGTTGATGATGATGATGATGATGATGATGATGATGATGATGATGATGATGACGTTGCAATTGATGATGACGACGATGTTGATGACGATCCAGAGCATGGCATTATTCAAGCTTACTAAGCTTGACGAGATGGTGAAGGTTTAATTGATGAGGATTTGACAGGTCCAGTACCCTTTAGTTTTTTATATTTTGCGTTTCCGAACGTTACTTTTCTAATGTACCAATTTTTCTAGTCTTGACCCTAAAGCAAGTATTTATGGTTTAATACATTCCATATGAAAAGGAGATACTACGAAAATAGTATGAGCAACATTCTACAACTCTTTGACCCATAGGATCACATCATATCTTTTAGATAAGCGACGAATTTTGAGAAACATTAAACGAAATTGCAAAACTTGACTTTATATTTAATTCTAATCTTAATTTTCTTTACATTACGCGTGCTACAAGACTTCAAACCTACTTTTCGATTCGAAATTTCTTTTATTTCCCAAAATTGATAAAAACCCTTTCCGAAAAGTAAGATACAAAGGATGTCTCCTAATTTTGTTCAGTTTTCGTATCCAATATTTGAGCGGAGCAATATTTGCTAAGGCGGAACTTTTGGGGTATACCTCTGCGTTGTAATGAAGGAGCAGCGTTAGTATAAAACAACCGTATATTTTCCAAATTGTCAAAATTAGGCTGAAAAGTGGCTTCTTTTTTTCTGATAAAAAAACCAAAATACATTTTATTGTCTTATAATTCTTGATAGTTAACGTGACAAAACATAAAATAATTTTCGTTTATAGAAGCCCTCGATAAGAATGCTAGTTTTTTGAAATGATTGAAGGACAAAATTATACAAAAAACTGGCCAAGAGTAGGCCAAATGGAGGTGAAACGATTCCAGAAATTGCATTTCTCCAGCATTTTTTCATGTAGTTGGATTCCAGGCGCAGTTCAACAAAATTCTACCCAATTCTACAAAATAGCACATGGAAAGAATTACTACGCCATCAAAAAAGCTTAAAAAACGGTAATTTTTTGTCGAAATCGGCCAAAAACTCGTTAAAATTGAAAACAAAAATGCTATCAGAATGTTGTCAGGAATGTCGTCGAAAACTTGTTTTAAACGTTTTCAGAAACATAATTTTAATGCCCACAACGTCGCCTTTAGTGAAATTGCTTTCAAATACATAGATTTTAATGACAGTTTGTAGTGAAATTCTAGACTCCCCGAGTTTTAACCTGATACCACATATTTTAGTCAGGGAGGTCCCCCAAAAAGTCAAAAAGTGTCTGAACAAAAAAGGTTAGCTTAAACGTCTTTTGCGATTTGTTTTTAAAAAATTGTGAACAACACTCATATATTTTTTTTATAAGTAAAGCTAAACTCTATTGACATGTTTTATTTGAACTTTGCCCCCACTTAAATTTGAAAAGTGATGCTTGCTTTTTTTCTGTAGGATAAGAAGCACAACTTGCCTCTACTTTATCAATCTGAAGTTTTCTTTGCTTCGTTTTATCTTAGTTCTAAGGTTTTGAGAGAAGTAAACGCGACTATCGTCGTTTTCTGAAAAACAAACCAGATGAAAAATTGTTTGTCCTAACCTTGGTTGATGACTAAGTCATAGCAGGATATAGTCAAACAGAGATAAACAAACTGAAAAATGCACTAGTAATAAAGTATAAAATGGACAACATAGGAGATCTTGAATAATTTCCTGGAATGAGAAATCGAAAAAAGAAAAAAGGAATAATTTTAGATCAAGAAAAGTACACTCAAGAAATTTTTGAAAAGTTCGAAATGCATGACGGGAAACTCAACAAAACACCAGCAGACAATAATCTAGAACTTGAGGAAGCTCAAAAAGGTTCAGTTAGAACAGATTCACATGAGTTTTGAAGTCTAGTAGGTTCACTCTTTTACCTAACTGAACCAAATTGACCAGATACCAGGTGGAGCACAAATGTCTTATCAAGATTTATGAATGATCAAACTGTTAGAGCATTTAAATGCTGGCAAGTGCCTGTTGAGATACTTTCATCATGCTAATTTTATTAGACTCTTTTTCCCATCAACTAGGAACAGCGCTCTAATCGGCCAAACAGATGCAGACTGAAATGGAAACTTCAATGATAGACGATTGAACACATGATACTATTTCAAGTTGAAAGACAGTGGGGGATCCGTCATTTGACAAATCAAGAAGCAATCCAAAAGGTCACTCTTATCTTGTGGTGCAGAATGCCAGGCTTTAACTTCTTCTTGCGTGGTCTTCCTAAAAGATGGGCTTCGAGCAGAGTTATCCCACAACTACAGGAGAGGACAACCAGAGTTGCATAAAGAGTGCAACTAACCCGGTGCACATGCAATGACATCAAGTATCATTTTATTCAAAAACGAGCTGATGACAACTCAACCATTTCGATCTACACAGCAACAGTTGAAATGGCAGCAGATCTTCTGATGAAATTTGTGTCACAGAAGAAAGTGGAACAATATCGAAATCAACTTTTGGGTGAGTGCACACTCTTAACTAGCGACAGGCAACAATCTGAGAGGGGGTTTTGTTACATAGAAAATGTCTCGGCTTATAAACCTATTTTTTGTTAATAAACTCAGAGAGAAAAGAAACTTACCCAACTTCTAACGACAACTGCGATCAACAATTTAGAAATGGAATGTGAATCGGTTTTGAGCTGTGTATTTGTCAAGTATTGATATTGTCTGGTAGCATTGAGTGATTAATGGAAATTTGTGAATGATCCCAAGTGAGGTAATTTTTTTGCAATTAATTATGAATTGAAACCCTCTAATACGCTTGATAAATCGCCTCTAAATCGCTTGATTTTTGATATGTTAACCGTTTAGCCAATTTAAACCGTAAAAATTATATTTATTTTTTGGACTATAAATACGATCGAATTGTATTAAAATCTTCACGCTTCCAAAATTAGTTTGTCTCATTCTCTCAAATGTCTTTTGAGCTTAAACAGCTTCATTCTCTAACTTGTCGAAAATCGTCCGGTCTCATCGGGGTTGTTGCGCTACCTTCTTAATCCTGCTAACAAAAGAAATAGCACAAGGAATTTTTTTTGATTCTTAAGTTGCTTTTTTTAACCCATAAATATTTCAAGCATTGGATCAATAGACCAGTTTGTTTCATCAACTGTTGAAGTAATAAGTTTCTACTTGTCCACATTTTGATTTGAATTTGGAAACTTAAGTGCCCCGCACACCTTAAAATTATTAACAAGCAATCGTCTGACTAGAACAGAAAATTATGATTTGAGTTAAATGCATCCTCAGAGATATTGTCTACCGTTCAGTCAAAATAAAAGTTCATATTTTAAGATCGAGCCAAAGTTCAGAATCCATTTATAGTCGAGTCAAACCTGAGGTCAATAATTTTAGTTCCGGCCGAATTAGAGGGCAACTAGTAAAATGGAGCCAAAATATTTTTACAGAATTTTTGCGAAAGAATTTATTTTCATACCCTAGTAGTGATCAAGGACGGTATTTTTATACATCTAGTTCTGCGTAAAGTATCTCAAAATTCAATAAAGAGCGCGATTCCAGACAAACTGGTCTAAAATGCTGTCAACTGCACATTTTTATCTTATATTCCTTGACCGATAGCCGCTTCGTATGCATGTAAATTCTGTTCCATTGAGCACAAGGGTAAAAAGATGAGCTCCAAATATGTTTATAGTCTGAGAAAGGGAGACAATCGCAACGAGGTCACATATATTTACACCTGTACAATTACCCCTCAAGCATTATCCACGGGAAGAAATTAGGGATTACAAGCAGATCAAAGGGATTGCAAAAATTCACATCATGTATGTATGGATGGGTTATTCTCAAAATATTTGCTCTGTTCGCTTGGGCAATTTTGGCATTTCTGACAAAAAAACAAATAAATAAAAAATAAACATGTACCAGTAATAAGTGCCACGCTCACTAATTTTTATTGCATTTGGGAAAATATTTTGCGAGAAGAAATAATGATAAGAGAATGGCTTGTCAGAAAACTTTAAACACAAACAATTTTTGCACACCAATTGCGTCAAAATTAAGAGGCGTGGTTCTATTATATCAGATGGAGAAGAGAGGGGGCGAGCTTAGCTTCATAAAAGCAGATCTGTGTTTATCAGAAGAAAAGGGAGGCAC